>NW_017672078.1:0-209997 GCF_001879085.1 Nicotiana attenuata
ATATCACACCTCAAGTACCAAATCATTCCACGAAAGATATTCTAAAATTCCCCCGTGCCATCAAACAAACTCAGATATCAGCAGTCAATCTAACAAGAAAGCGCCACAATACTACCGAAGTATCATCAGTTTAATCACATTACCTTTTCCTGAGACGTATACTCTCGTCAAATCACTTCCAATTAGCAGTATCATTTCCTTGATTATCTGAGGCTACCCGTTGCCTAGGAGTTTTATGAACTTCCTTTCAGAACTGAACTGTAACCTAGCACACGCCAGTCTCGGTCCTCTACCACATGCCGCATATACCATACCATCCAAGGATAACATGAAAACTTTTATCTCCCTTCCGAGCCACAGAAATCTACTCACTCAACTAGTCAAGAACTTCCATTGATCCCATCTAGAAGAAAAATCATTGCACATTCCATGTCTCTCATGCCCATAGAAAATATACATCTCCAAACCGCGGTACAAACCATCAAGAACTCTCTTATTTCCCTTTTCACAAATCAGACCTGCCAGGACTGAATCTTTCTAACTCGACCAAGCTAAGCAAGGCACCAAACTCCAAGAGCATTGCTGAAAAATACTTGCAAGGGCTCATTACTTCGAACACATATAAGGAGTTATCATATCCTTACCATACCGATTCGGTCTACTATCAAGCTATTCCATCTACCTAATTTCTCTTCTGATTCATCATCAACTTGATATTCCCTCTTGATGTGGCACCACAATGCCTCAACCCGGGCTTACCACACGAGACTCAAGCACAAGACCACACTGTCTAAGACCCATAGGCCACTGAATACTCTCTCAAATGTTCCTAGAAATACCACATTCCAGAATACTTTACTCTGAAGAACTTCCTGCGAATCTAAATTCGTTACCTTTACTTCCCAGATACCGATACATAGAATACCATAGTTAACATAAAAATACCACAAGTCTTGACCTTTTCCAATGAAAACACAATCTCTGACCACATGCACAACCTTAAGATACCCGATGGTTCCCTGTATAATCTTGAACACATTAGAACAATTCTCGAAAGTCATTCACTCTTATTCAAACTGCAAATTACCTGACCTAACGAACAGAACCACTCGTGCCTTATTAGCACTCGGACACCGCAGGATATGACCCCATTCCAATACAAACAAACATCTTCCTGCACCATGCACTGAGCATTCTTACCAACAGTTGCTTAAGACATCCCCTGATTCTTACACATCTACGAGGCACCATGTAACCTTTGTCAAAATTTTGCTTCACTCGTGCCATCATCGGCTCAATTTCCGCAACCAGAACAGATTCGCCAGCATGCCTCAAACCGGAACCAACATAGCACATGACCGTACAATTAGCTAATCAATAGCAAACTCCCCAAGTTGGCTCGAAGCCATATATCAAGACACACTCAACAACTCATAACACTTTTACTCTAATGATGCCACAATACCATGGTGAGATTAAACTCAAATCATTTACAAGTTTGTGAAAACACAGATCATCTAGTACTGTAATCCTCTGCAAATCTCGCATTCATTCCCACATCGGTTGAGTCCACTCTCTTAAGCGACCCAAATTTTCAAATTTCAACAAGTAGCCTTCAATTACACATGAGATCTTCTAACATACACATAAGGACCATACCACTTAAGAACACTCTGTAGGAGAAAACCCACCTGCTTCGCCTCAAATTAGTATTTCTGCATACCTTCCACCGTCATACACATTACACAGTCATTTAGTTTTCCTGGGTCTGAACTCATACCGCCACATGTAATGCACTTCCCTCCCCAACTAGGAGACACGAAAATATTCTTCACGCGTCCATGACTCAGGCTACACATCAAATCACAATAGGAATCGAACACTTAATAGTTTATCTATTATCTAGCAGACTTCTTCGTCACTACCAAGTCATATAGATACATCTCGTAGTACTAACATACCGAACATATAGGTTCAAAACACTTGCTCACACAATCAGCACCTCGGTGCTCAAGCCATAGGCAAGATCCGGCCTCAAGTCTTCCAGACTGGCTCAACATCAAACTCACAGAGATCACATCTCGCCCCTTGATCGGGGAATCACAGGCCATCAAGGCGCATCTAATACTGAGCGCTCATGTGCGCTTAGAACGCGTGGAAGGAATTTCAAGAGTTTCTTTTCAAGCTGAATCAAGGACGCACGATAAGAATTCAAGAATTTGAAGTTTTCCTAAAGGTTCTGGTGCCTCTCGAGGATAAATACAGACGTCTCTGTATCGATCCGTGAGACTCTACTAAACCTCCTCATGACTCGTGAGACCTAGCAACCTAGGCTCTAATACCAACTTGTCACGACCCAAACCCCGCTCCGGTCGTGATGGCGCCTCTCGTGAAGACAAGGCCAACCAGACCATTTCAGAACACCACTTTTAAGCAGTTAATCAGTTAAATAACAGTTCGAATATTATTTAATGATATTAATTAACGTAATTACAACCCAACACAGCCCGACAGGGGTGTCACAAGTCACGAGCATCTATAAGAATGAAATTCCCACTTTACAGTCTAGAAATACACTGAACAAGAATAATGAATAACGTAGAAAGACAGTGGTGCTGCGAACGCTGGCAGTCACCTCGCTAAAACCTATACAACTCTGCCCCCACGCAGCCAATACCTGCTACCGGGTGAATAAATACCTGCAACTGCACGCGAGGTGCAGGGAGTAAAGTGAGTACTTCAATTCAGTGAGTAATAAAGGCAAATAATAACTGAGCAGCAAGAAATCACGTAAAGCAACCAACATGCTATATAGAAGCCGGGTACAATTTTCTGAGAAAACAGTGAAATCTGTGAAATCTTTAGAAATACCTTGGCTCAGTTCAAATCTCTTTTGAAAATGATCTTTTCAGTAATTACGAAAACGATTTCAAAACAGTTAATGCTGATAAGCGCAGAAAATCCGCCCCTCGGGCACAAATACCACAGTATAACAGGTAAAAAGGCAAATAAGTCGCAAGATGAGCACATAAAAGTTCGCCCCTCGGGCAATATCTCAAACTGTACCAGCCCCTCGGGCTCCCTCTCTCAGATCACTCTCAGAATAGTATCATATAGTAACCTCTGCGGCGTGCAGCGCGATCCATATATCGCTGCGTCGTGCAGCCCGATCAATATCTCGCTGCGGCGTGCAGTCCGATCCATATGGGTACCCGCGCTCACTGTGGGGGTGCAGACTCTGGAGGTGCTCCTACAGCCCAAGCGCTATATCAAGCCACCTCGTGGCATATAAAACAAGGCCTGAAAACCTTCTCACATCACACTAGAGGCCTGAAAGCCTCCTCACATAACACTTGAGGCCTGAAAGCCTCCTCACAATACACTCGAGGCCTGAAAGCCTCCTCACAATACACTCGAGGCCCGAAAGCCTCCTCACATCACTCAACATATCCTCACATATGGCCCTCGGCCTCACTCAGTCCAGAAAATATCATAAGCCCCTCGGGCATCAATAAAAATAGTAGTGCTCAGCCCAATTAACAGTGGAAAATATCATTTAAGTCTCAAAGTTCAATTAAAACGGCTGAGTTTGTAAATCAATATAATCAACAGGACTGAGTTCAAGTAGTATGTCAAATAGTAAGGAAACAGTGATAAAATCCCCGAAGGTTTCAAATAATTGGCACGAAGCCCAAATATGGCAATCAGCCCAAATCATGATAATAACGATTATGTTCCAGTCAAATACGCGGTAGAAATCATCAATCGGGATGGACCAAGTAACAATCCCCAACGGTGCTCTACCCCACGTTCGCTATCCGACGTGTAAGTCACCTCAATATAGCACTGTGGTGGGCAAACCCGGGGTTTCAAACCCTCAGGATATCATTTACAATCATTACTCACCTCGAACCGGTGAATTCTCTAGCTCGCAACGCCATTGCCCCTCAAATGGCCTCCACGCGCGTCGAATCTATCCAACATCAGAGCGAATACATCACAATATGCCAATGGGACAATACCCAATCAAAAACAATCGAAAAATAGCAAAAGTCTCGAAATTAGCAAAACTCGAGCACCGGGCCCACTTCTCGGAAATCAAAAAATTTAACATCAATGGATTCCTCATCTTCTCACGAGTCTATACATCTCAAAATTACCAGAATCGGGGTTAATTTGACCCCTCAAATTCCTAATTTAATATCTCTTAGGTTCAAGCCCTAAACAACAATTTTTACCTTTAATTCCTTGAGTTTTCAGTTCTAATCCATGTATTTACACAAAAAAATCATGTTTTAAGTCCAAGAATTGATACCTGATCAAAGCTCTCGAAATCCTCTTCAAAATCGCCCAAAAACTCTCCAAGTCTGAAGTGCAATATGTTACTCTTTCAAAAATTCGCGAAGAAGGCTAATTTAATACTCTGTCCAGTCATCTCGCATCTGCGGTCCCATTTCCACTGATGCGGGACCGCTTCTGCGGACACTACTCTGCTTCTGCGGTTTCCTCGTTAAAATACCCCGGCCGCTTCTGCGGCTCAAATTCCGCACCAGCGGAACCGCTTCTGCGGTCCTCACTTCTGCTTCTGCGGAACCTGCCCTGAGTCCATTTCCGCTTCTGCGTGACCGCACCTGCGGTCCCATAACCGTAGGTGGGAAGATACCAGATATCAGCAGCCCTTTACCATGCGAAAATTCCAAAACTCTCCGCTTAACCATCCGAACTCACCCCGAGGCCCCCGGGACCTCAACCAAAAACACAAACATGATCCAATACCTTATTCAAACTTGCTTCAATCATCAAAACACCACGATTAACACTAAAACCATCAAATTTCATCAAATCCAACCCTAAGTTCTTCAAATTCTTCCGAAACTCGCATTCGATCAATAACCCAACCAAACCACCTCCGAATCATCTCAAATTTTGCACACACATCCCAAATCACCTAACGAAGCTACTGCAACTCTCAGAATTCCATTCCGACCCTCGGATCAAAATCTCACCTATCAACCGTAATCCGCCAAAATACTAACTTCGCCAATTCAAGCCTAATTCTACACCGGACCTCCAAATTCAATTCTGGTCACACTCCTAAGTCACAAATCATCTCCCGAAGCTAACCGAAACACCGGAAATCACATCCGAGCCCTCTAACACATAAGTCAACATCTGGTTGACTTTTTCCAAACCAAACCTTCCGTAAAGAGACTAAGTGTCTTATTTCCAACCAAAACCAATCCAAATCAACTCTAACACACCAAATACCGATAATGAAACATGAAGAAGAATAAAATGGGGGAAACAAGAGCGGTAACTCATGAGACGACAGGTCAGGTCGTCACATTATGAGTCATTCATAGGATTAGAGGGGTGCTGCCACGTAGGGGTGGGGTGGGAAATTTTAAACTTTATCCACTTATTAGGTAGTTAGGTGATGTCTCGATACCCGGTAATTAACCAATTACCCGCATAATTAAGAATTATCTTGACTTACTTAAATACTACTCATTTTTTTATACACTTTATAAATTATACTATCATGGTCATGTGGTATATTATTAGCCATATACACCGGGCATTATAGCTCGAACCGTATTTTATCTCCAAAATGACAAATTTCGACCAACCTCATTTTCTTCAACTCGTTTACCCTCTCACCTTCACGACTTCACTTATCACTTATTATAAATATCATAAATACTTATAACCTCAAAAAAAAAAAAAGTCTTGTCCTCATCTTAAAGTACTACTATTAAAGTATTAAAATATTAATAAAGCAAGGTGCCATATAAAATCAATACATACACCATTATTTCGTTAAAATATCCATGTAAAAATACACATAATTACCACAGTTCATGACGGCTATTACATTTAAACAAAGAGGATTCCTTTAGTATTCTAATAATATGGAAACATAGTGTCTATTTAGTTCAAATAAAGTATAAACAAAAACTTGGTTTGTGGACTTTTAAGTCATATCTCAATAAATCATTTTAAAACTTTCATGAGGTTCTTCAATTGGAAAATTTGCGACATATCCTCTCATTGATATGTTTACCAGAATATTAATCTCTAAGTTGAATCTGGAATCAAATTAGGAATTTAAATTTTTGCCTCAATTCCAAGTTTTAAAAGAAATAGGAAGCTAAGGTATAATATCTATAATACGAAGACGATATAGTGTATATCCGAAAGTAGTAATAGTGGCAACTATCCAAAATTATACTTATAAAACTTTAACTAAAATACTCCACATAAAAGAAAATACCACACTAACATAATATCTAACGATATTAAGGTTGTAAACTTACATAGTCTCATAATAGTAATGTCTTAAATCCTCTATAATCTCCTAATAGACATAATCCCTTCGAACACATGAGGATTTACTACGGCAAATCCTAATGCTAAGGTACGGGATGTAACAATTATGGCCGCGCGGGTTTATAGAAATTATGTTGTCACGGTATGCGGTTGGGATACCATGGCTGATCTCATTGAATTGGGATTGGTCAATTTTGATGTAATAATGGGGATGGGCTGGCTTTATTCATGTTTTGCCAAGCTCGATTGCCGAACTAGAACTTTGAGGCTTGAATTTCAAAATGAACCAGTTATCGAATGGAAGTGGGATAATGTGGTGCCAAATGGTAGGTTTATTATTTACCTGATGGCCGCGAAGATGATTAACAAGGTGTGTATCTACCTTTTGGTCTGGGTTACGGACATCGATGCTGAGGCACCTATTCTTTAGTTTGTGCAGTTGTGAATGGATTGCCAGATGTCTTCCCAGATGAGCTACCTAGGATCACACCAGACAGGGAGATCGATTTTGGGATTGATGTGGTGCCAGGCACGCAACCTATATCGATTCCACCTTACTGAATGGCACCGGCAGAATTGAAGGAACAAAAGGAACAATTGAAGGATTTCTTAGAGAAGGGCTTCATCTAACCAAGTGTGTTGCCTTAGGGTGCACCGGTTCTCTTTGTAAGAAACAATGATTGGTCGCTACGGATGAGTATTAACTACCGGCAGCTCAACAAAGTCAAAATAAAAAATAACTACCCCTACATATAATAGATGATTTGTTTTATCAACTTCAGGGTGCTAAGTACTTCTCCAAAATTGATTTACGATATAGGTATCACCAATTGAAGATCAGGGAGCAAGATATTCTGAAAATAGCTTTCACAACCCGGTATGGGCACTTTGAGTGTCTGGTAATGTCTTTTGGGCTAATAAATTCCCTGGCACCTTTCATGGATCATATGAATCGAGTCTTCAATCCTATTCTTGACTCCATTGTGATAGTATTCATTGACGATACTCGTGTATATTCACAAACTCAAGAGGACCATGCCGATTATCTCACGAAAGTTCTGCAGACTCTTCATCAGCATCAATTGTATGCGAAGTTTTTGAAATGTGAATTTTTGCTTGAATTTGTTACATTCTTGGGTCATGTCGTCTCAAGAGAAGGAATTAAGGTTGATCCTCAAAAGATTGCAGCGGTGAAAAATTAGCTAGACCTACATCGCCAACTGAGATCCGCAGTTTCTTTGGCTTAGCAGGGTACTATAGGATATTTGTAGAGGGGTTCTCAACTCTTGCCTCTCCATTGACTAAATTGACGCACGAAGCGATTAAGTTCTAATGGTCTAATACTTTTGAAAGGAGCTTCCAGGAGTTGAAATCAAGATTGACTACTGTATACAGTCAAAATCGAGGAGTATCATTTTGAAGGCTTAAATCGGGTTGTAGGCCCGAGTCCGGGAGACTCGAAGTGGGTGTCGTATCCGGCTAAGGGACACCTACCTCGGGGAAGCTGATCAAATGCCTGGCACGTACTACATCGAGGGCAGCATTATCTTGAAGTTAATCAAGAAAGAGCGGGAATTTCTCAAGGACACGTGGACCTGGGCATTAATTATAGGATAAGGGTTGTACGAAACAGTATAGGTCTGACCAGGCCGTTATGCACCTGTACCAATAGAATTCTTTACCTTTATGAGCAAGGTACTGCATTGGGGTTTTCCCCTCTAATATAAAGGGGACCCCAATCATATTGTAAAGCATCGGATCATTCATTGCAATAGAATATTCTTATTCTTCTATTGTTTAACGTGCTCTCCAATTATTCTTCAGCTTTATTGCCTTTACTTTATTATTCCTAATTTATTGGTCTTAGATGACCTCAAGGTCCCTGGATAGACAAGCTCGAGGCCCCTACTTTTTCAACAACATCAATTTGGTTCTTTATTTCTTCTTACTTAAGGCCAATATTACTTGTATAATCACTAGTATTAGAATATATCACGTATCTTTAAAATCACAAATTACCTTTAATTGTTAAACTCATTTTTCGAGGTAAACAGTTTGGCGGCCACCGTGGGGTTAAAGATAATAGTGACTTCTTTAATGCTAGTTTTCTGATAACACACGTTATTCTTCACACTTTTTCTTGTCAAAGATTCTTTTATTTAAGGCTTAATCATGTCTAGCACACAAAATGCACTTGCTCGCGACAGTGAGGGACTTGGAGTAAACAGCGGCATAGGGCTTGGTGTACCACCCGTAAACCCTGAAGCAGTGCCAAACATGGAGCCAGTTGATATCAGCTCCCACAACTCCCTAAATACCGCGCAGGCACAGACCCCATCAGGAATGCACACGGGGAAGCCCGAGCCGGAGGCCAGGAAACACGTGGACTGGAAGAAGGAGGAGTCAGCCTCCAAGTGATATTCGAGATGTTTCAAGCTCAACAAGTTGTCATCGCTCTACCAGTAAACACACCGGCATGCACCAGATACCGGGGGCACCTCCGGTTTTGAAGGGCCTAGATACCAAAAAATCAATACAAAAACCTTTCCCCCCGAGTGCGGCTCCGATGCCCATTCCTAAGAAGTTCCGCATGCCCGATATACCAAAACACAATGGAACAACTGACCCTAATGAACACATTACTTCTTATACTTGTGGAATTAAAAGAAATCACTTGAATTATGATAAAATCGAGTCAGTACTGTTAAAAACGTTTGGAGAAACACTATCAAAAGGAGCCATGATCTGGTATCACAACTTAGCACCTAACTCCATTAATTCATTTGCTATGTTGGTGGATGCCTTCGTAAAGGCACATGCCGGGGCCATAAAGGTGGCCACAAGAAAATCAGACGTATTCAAGATAAAACAAAAGGACGACGAAATGCTAAAGGAGTTCGTGTCCCGGTTTCAGATGGAAAGGATGGAACTACCCCCGGTCTCAGATGACTCGGCGGTTCAGGCCTTTATGCATGGTTTGAATGAAAGAAGCTCGATAGCATCTCGACAGCTAAAGAAGAACTTGATCGAGTATCCAGTTGTGACATGGTCGGACGTGCACAATCGGTATCAGTCAAAAATTAGGGTCGAGGTCGACTAGTTAGGAGCCCCCTCGAGCTCAGTTCACCCTAACAGATTCGCAGCCAAGCCCTCGAGGGACACAGACCGGGGAGCAAGATTCAGCAAAGAACGGTATCAACCATATGATCGAAGAAACAACGGCTCAAGCCATAATACTTCTCAGAGCGATCGAAGAAGTGACCAAGGTCCAGGCTCTCGAGGGCTCATGAGCAAGAATGGGTTCGATAAGCACGTCTACCTCGCCGAAGCCCCCCGATTATCAGAGTACAATTTCAGCGTGGATGCATCAGGGATCGTCTCAGCCATTGGGAGAATCAATGATACTAAGTGGCCCGGGCCAATACAAACCGATCCCTCCCATAGGAACCCAAACTTGATGTGCAAGTATCACGGCACACATGGTCATAAAACGGAGGACTGCAGACAGCTAAGGGAGGAAGTGGCTAGGTTATTCCATGAGGGCCACCTTCGAGAACTCCTAAGTGATCGGGTTAAGAATCACTTCAGGGGGAGGGATGCGGGCAAGAAGAATGAACAAGAAGAAACCCAACATGTCATTCACATGATCATCGGTGGAGTCGACGTCCCACAGGGATCAATATTCAAACGCACCAAAGTATCCATCACAAGGAAAAAGCGGACTCGGGATTACTTGCCCGATGACACCTTTACATTCAGCAAAGAAGACATCGAGGTTTTATTTCATCCTCACAGCGATGCACTGGTAATTTCTATCATTTTAAATAAAGTTCAAGTTAAATGTGTTCTCCTGGATCCTAGTAGCTCGGCAAATATAATCAGGTCCAGGGTCGTGGAGCAGCTTGGGCTGCTCGATCAAATTATACCAGCGTCTCGGGTCTTGAATGGCTTTAACATGGCAAGCAAAATGACGAAAGGAGAAATCATCCTCCCAGTCAATGTGGTCGGGACCATACAACACACCAAATTCCATGTCATTGAAGGTGACATGAGATATAATGCTTTTCTTGGAAGGCCGTTGGTCCATAGCATGAGCGCGGTGCCATCAACCCTCAACCAAATGATGAAGTTCCCAGTGAAGGATGGCGTGAAAACAGTATATGGAGAACAATATGCAGCTAAGGAGATGTTTGCAGTGCATGACTTAATGGCGGTATTGGCATCATCATCAAAAAATTCGGAGGAGAAATAGGCGGCCAAATAGCAATTACAGCACGTGCCCTCGGTCGAGCCCGAGGGACAAATGTCCGATGAACAGGTGGCTGGGGACAAAGAAGAAGTTTTCCTCACTCCCCGAACCTTCGTTGCCCCCGAGGAATCAGATGCGACAAAATCGACGATCGAAGAGCTCGAACAAGTCATATTAATCGAGCATCTTCCGGAACAAAAGGTATACCTGGCTACGGGGTTAACCCCCGAACTCAGGAAAAAACTCATTGAATTTCTCATCGATAATATTGATTGCTTCGCTTGGTCCCATTTAGATATGACAGGGATCCCACCGGTGTTAACTACCCATCGACCAAGTGTCGATCCCAGATTCAAACCGGTGAAGCAAAAAGAGGAGACCTTAGTCCGAGGTAAAGCATGAATTCATCAAGGAAGAGGTAACCAAACTCCTGAAAATAGGATCCATCAGGGAAGTAAAATATCCTGAATGGCTAGCTAACGTAGTGGGAGTCCCTAAAAAGGGGAATAAACTTAGAATATGTGTAGGTTACAAAGATTTGAACAAGGTGTGCCCTAAAGATTCTTTCCCATTGCCCAACATCGATCGTTTGACCGATGCTACGGCCGGCCACGAGATCTTTACCTTTCTCGACGCCTACACCGGGTACAACTAGATTCAAATGATCCCGGAGGACCGGGAGAAAACTTCATTCATCACCAAGTATGGAACGTATTGCTATAATATAATGTCGTTCGGGCTATTAAATGTAGGAGCTACATATCAACGTTTAGTTAATAAGATGTTCGAACATAAAATACGCAAATCCATGGAAGTTTTTATTGATTATATGCTAGTTAAGTCCCTGTGCGAAGAGGACCATTTGACCCAATTACAGGTAACATTCAGCATCCTTAGAAAGAATAACATGAAGCTCAACACCGAGAAATGCGCTTTTGGAGTCGGCTCGGATAGGTTCTTGGGCTTTATGGTATCGAACAGAGGCATCGAGATCAATCCTGATAAAATCAAAGCCATTGAGGAAATCATTGTGGTGAACAATGTGAAAGTCTTGCAATTGCTGACTGGACGGATAGCTGCCCTGGGTCGTTTCATCTCGAGATCATCGGATCGGATCCATCATTTCTTCTCCCTGCTTAAAAAGAAGAACAACTTTGCATGGACCCGCAATGCCAGCTAGCCCTGGAAGAATTAAAACGGTATCTCTCGAGCCCACCCTTGCTCCATTCTCCGAAGGAGGATAAAACACTCTACTTGTATTTATCCGTGTCCGAGGTAGCGGTAAGTGGTGTGTTGGTTCGAGAAGAGCAAGGTACGCAATTTCTTGTTTACTATGTGAGTCGGACCCTAAGGGATGCCTAAACCATGTATCCACATTTGGAAAAATTAGCTCTTCCATTAATAAGCGCATCTAGGAAATTAAAACCATATTTTCAATGTCATCCTATATGTGTATTAACTACATATCCGCTTCGAAATGTCTTGCATAAGCCTGAATTATCAGGTAGATTGCCAAGTGTGCCATCGAACTTGGAGGATATGATATTGAATATCAGCCTCGGATGGCCATCAAGTCTCAGATTTTGGCATACGACTTCACACTTGCCCTTGTACCCGAAGTAGAAAAGGAACTCTTGCTAAAAATGGGTACATCGACGGGGGTTTGGACCCTCTTCACAAACGGTGCCTCGATTGTAAAAGGGTTCGGGATCGACATCGTTTTGAAACTGCCTACGGGCAGTGTCATTAGATAGTCCATCAAAACTTCTAAATTGACTAACAATGAAGCCGAGTATGAAGCCATGATTGCAGGTCTTGAACTAGCAAAGGGCCTTGGAGCTGAGGTCGTCGAGGAAAAGTGTGATTCCTTTTTGGTGGTAAACTACGTAAACGGAAGCTTCGAGGTTTGAGAGGATCGAATGCAGAGGTACTTCGACAAACTTCAAATAGCACTGCACCACTTCAAGGAATGGACACTGGACCATGTACCTTGAGAATAGAACAGCGAGGCCGACGCACTAGCAAACCTAGGATCGTCAGTCGAAGAGGACGATATCGTCCCGGGGGCTGTCATCAAGTTATCAAAGTCAGTGATCGAAGAAGGCCATGCAGAGATTAACTCGACAAGCTTAACATGGGATTGGAGAAACAAGTATATCGATTATTTAAAGCATGGGAAGCTCCCCGCGGACCCGAAGGAGTAAAGAACACTCTTAGCCAAAGCGGCTCGATTCTCGTTCGATGAAAATGGAACGTCATACAGAAGAACCTTTAATGGACCACTGGCGGTGTGCTTAGGACCCGGGGATACAGACTATGTACTACGGGAAATCCACGAGGGCTCCTGCGGTAACCATTCTGGTGTAGACTCTTTGGTTCCCAAGGTGATCAGAGCAGGATATTATTGGGATAGCATGGAAAAGATACCAAGGAGTTCGTTCGAAAGTGTGATAAGTGCCAGATATTTGCGCTAATAATTCATCAACCCCGTGAACAACTCCACTCGGTCCTATCCCCGTGGCCATTAATGAAATGGAGGATGGACATAATCTGCCCCCTACAAACGGCGCCAGGTAAAGCTAGTTTCATTTAATTTATGACTGACTACTTCTCCAAATGGGTTGAAGAACAGGCCTTTGAGAAAGTAAGAGCAAAAGGAGTCATCGATTTCATATGGGACCACATCATATGCCGGTTCGGGATACCCGCCGAAATAACATGTGACGATAGAAAACAGTTCATCGGCAGCAAAGTGATAAAACTCCTCGAGGACCATAAAATCAAAAGGATCCTATCAGCACCTTACCACCCAAGTGCAAATTCGAAACGTGAAGAAAAGGCTAGATGATGCCAAGGGGAAATGGAGATAGGTGTTGCCCGAGGTATTATGGGCATATCAGACAATATCGAAGTCAAGCACGGGGGAGACCACATTTTCTTTGTTATATGGGTACGAAGCTTTAATCCCAGTTGAAGTCGGGTAGCCCAGCGCAAGGTTTCAGCATGCCACCGAAGGCTCCAATAACGAAGCAATGAACACTTCTCTCAACCTACTAGATGAAAAACGTGAGGCCGCATTAATATGAATGGCCGCGCAAAAACAAAGAATCGAAAGGTATTACAATAGAAGGACAAACCTCGGATATTTCAAAGTCGGGGACTTAGTACTGAGGAAATTCACTCTAAACACTCGAGACCCAAATGAAGGGAAGCTAGGTCCCAATTAGGAAGGACCGTACCGTGTCCTCGGAGTCATAGGGAAAGGATCCAACAAACTCAGCACTATGGAAGGTGAGCAACTACCGAATAATTGGAATATATCAATGCTCAAGCGATATTACTGCTGAGCTCGAAGACCTTGTGCTTGAAAGCATGCGTTTCACTCTTTTTCCCTTAGATCGAGTTTTATCCCAAATGGTTTTTACCGGCAAGGTTTCCCTTAGATCTGGTTTTATCCCAAATGGGTTTTTCCTATATGCTATCTAAGGGTCACTCAACAAGTATTCAAGGCTTCTCTTCGATCAACCTCGAATACTGGGGGGCATCACCCTCGGAGATTATAACTTTGAGAAAGATAATTCACGCCTAAGCGAGCCTCGATATGAGAACTTTGTAATGGACCAAACGGTCAAATGAACCGTGTCCATATAGAACGATCGAGCCCCGATGGCAAAACATGTATTGATTATTTGAAGAAACATTCAGGATATACCAAAAATACTTTGTGTCTCACTCTACACTTACAATCCTACGGGAAGCGGATCAAGGGCCAACGCACCTCGAAATTCCCGAGGACTATCACTAACAGTCAATATATGACCTCAAAGAGGTACCCCTCGAAACGAAGGCCAAGGCCAACTCACACGAGGACTAACTTTTCGAACAAGTTCGGAAAGTTATCGGGAAACCAATCCAGGTGACAAACCCGAAGGCTACGGACATACTAGAGACTACGGTCATATAAGGCTACGGCCAAAAAATGCGGCTCGAAGTCATCCGAAATCCGCTATAAATTAAAGGCCTTCATACATTGAAAAACCGGTTAAATCAAGCTACCCCTGGCAAAAGCAAAACATAAGGGGCCTCGATAAATTCGGCCCCGAAAAATTTAAGGGCTTCAATAAAGCAGCCCTCAAACAGTCTAACGGCTTCAATGACACTAATCTTAGGAAAACCCTTAAGAGGCATTCAACTACGTCCACACAAACAGAATGACTAATAAGGTTCTGATACGTCGAGCCTTCAAAAAACCTGACGGGTACAAAAATATATGCTAAGGCATAACTAAAATTTTATTAAGTCTTTTAGCTGAAGTGATGGAAAACTATATAGCCATTTTAGAAGCCAAAACGGCCCAATTTAAAGAGCCTAAGGGCCAACCTAAAAGAGTCTAAGGGCCGATATATAAGAGCCCAAGGGCCAGCTTAAAGAAAAAATATAGGGTCAAACGCCTCTGGGAGTCTGAGACCCCGTTCTCATTTAATTCGGACCTAAAGGCCCCGAGCTCACTTTAATTTGACATTAAGTTTGGATCGGGGATCATCCAAAACCCTAAGGGATACGATTTTGGGCAATAAAAGCCTAAGGGCTTATTACGAGTCTAAACCAGTACTCTAACTTAACATGTGAATCATCAGAAATTTTCGTAAACGGAGAAAAAAATAAAAATGCAGCACAAATCAGGAACAAAGCAGAAAGCTACTTTATATTCATCTGGGAAATTTACAAAGCATATTACAACAAGGGGCTCTTATACACAAATAGAAACCTAATATATTTTCGGTGCCACATCGCCGGGAGTGCCGTCTTCATCTTCGGTGTCTTTATCTTGTGGAGCCTCTTCCCCTTCAAAAGCATCTTCTTAACTTTCCTTGTCCTCGGAGCCACTACCACGTCCTCGTCATCAGATGAGATAAGAAACGTAGCATCGGTTTCTCGTGCCTGTGCTTCGGCTATCTCTTCGGCAAGGTCGAACCCTCGAGCACGAACTTCCTCGAGAGTCTCCCTCCGGGTTTGACACTTAGCCAATTCATTGTTCTGTCATTCCCGGATGGAGGCCTCCCTCAACTCAACTTGAACGACCGCGGCTTCTCTCTTGTATATAGCAATGGATTTATCGGCCACAGCCTTCGTCTTCTCAGCTTCGGCCTTGGCTTGTGCAGCTTCAGCCTTAGCATATGCAGCTTCAGTTCGAGCTTTAGCAAGCTCAGCACCCAGCCCCTCGATTTCTCTTGCATGAGCCAAGCCTTTCGCTTCCACACCATGGATCTGAGCTTCAGCCGAGGTCAGTTGAGCCTTAACAGCTTCTTTTTCGGGGGCAAGTCGATCCATGTTCTCTTTCCACTGGTGGCAATCAGCCCGAACTTGATTAACCTCACCCCGGAGCTGCCCGATCATGTTCAACTTTTGCTGCAGCTGAGACATCGAAGTATTAGTGTCCGGAGCAGGGCCAAGAATGGCGAACTTTGTTAAAATCAAAGTTACCTGCTCGTCCAGCTCGGACTTGCTTTTTTGAGCTTTGGCCAAAGCAGTTCGGAGATCCTTAAGCTCCTCTTCCTTCTGGCTACAAAGGAGCCTCAAGGCCTTCTCTTCGCCCGAGACTCTCTTGAGCTCGACCGCACATTATTTCAGCTCGGTATTAAACTTTGCAACAGCCTATACGCGAAATAAAGACCACGTCAGTAGAAGAGGAAAACAAAGGGAGAAAAGCTTGCAATAGAAGGGACAAATCCTTACCCGGATAAAGAGACGTTGGGCCTCTTCGAAAAGGGAGGATGCATCATTAATGTCATTGACATCCTCGATCCCAGCATAGCACCCCTGAAAGGGATCATCTCCAATAACCTTATTTGGATCGAGCTTGGGCATAGCGTTGGCTTTTTTGATTGCCCCCTCAGAATAAGTTGGCAACGAAAGGGAGTGACTTGTTGTCGCGGCCCCGAGCTCTTCACTTGGGGCATTCTCAGTAACATTGGGGGACTCAACGTTTTCCCCCTCCGGTATAGCAGCTGAAGGCGGAGTGACAATATCAACCTCCAGGGATATAGGGGCCTTGCCCGTTCCTTCTATCCGGGCATCCTCACCACAAGGTGGATTTTCTAGTTCGGAACTCCTCGCCATTCGGGGAGTCGTGGGCTGAGTCTGTGCCCGTTTGAGCAAATCTTTTCCGCAGTCTCCGGGTAGAGGTTTTATGTTTTGAGGGTCCTCGGGTTTCGAGACCCTTTTCCTTTATTTTCTTTTTCGGGCTTTGGGTTTGAAGTCTTGGTTGTTTCCCGGGGCGGAGTCGGCCTCATTTTTGATGCATCTCCAAGTCCTATATAGACTAGCGTGAGTGAGTAAAAATGCTGCCAAAAATATGGAAAGTGTTAAAACCGTCGAAGGACCCCTACCCTAGTTCTTGCCTCCCACCTGCCCTTTGCTAAATAGCGCCACTTGCCCTTATCATAGGAAGAAGTGGCAGTTAACTTTCTGACCCAGTCCTCGAGATTGGGTACCGCTAGGGGCGCCCAAGCTTTGGCTGCCAAAAGAAGGATAAGGGTGTTATGGAACAAGAAAGAACATTAATGTATACAAGAAATACTAACTCCACTTATGCTTAAAGTTCAACTCCTCCGGGAACACCATGTTTTCCTCGGGGATGATGTTCGAAGTTCTTACTCTAATGAACCGGCTCATCCAACCACAGTCTTTGGGTTCGTTGGTGCTGGTAAAGAAGGACTTCGTTGTTTGGCATTGCAGCTTGATGAGCCCTAAAAATAACTAGGGCCGATACAACTGAACCAGGTGGCTAAGGGTGAACTCCAAACCCTTGGCCTTTTCAGTAAAGTACCGCAACATGATCACGATACGCTAAAAAGAAGGGTGGATTTGGCCAAGGGTGACTTCGTAAGTCTTGCAGAAGTCGATCACCCAGGGATCGAGGGGACCCAGTGTGAAGGGGTAAGTGTAAACACACAAAAACCCCTCCTTGTGGGTAGTTATGCTCTCACCAGGCCCCGGGATTCGGACCTCGACCTCGTCTCCCCACCGACAATCCTTTTTTACATCCTCGGTGAGCTGCTCAGTTATCAGGCTAATTTATTGGGATACATGCTCGCATCGACCTTCGACATCAGGAGGATTCTCATTTCCAAAGTCTTTCTTAATAATGCAATCACCAGGGGTGATCTCCTCAAGAGTTGGAGGCACCACCTGTTGGGCCGGCCGGGGGGTAGAGGAAGATGATGCTTTGTCCTTTTTGAGGAACATCTTGGAAGTTGGCCATGGTTGTAAGCTAAAAAAATGCAGATGAACAGAGATGTAGTGTTTCCAGCTAAAGCTTGGTATTTTACGGCGTTTAAAGAAGCGGAGGAAGCAGAAGATTGAAGAAAGAGATGAGAATTGGAAAAGATTGAAAAAGGAGATGAGGATTTACTAAAGGGAGACGCCCCATATTTATAGGGGGTAGCGACGGTTCGAAGGCGTTAATGGCCGACCAACACTGGTGTGCATTTAATCTGTTGGGGAAGTGGGCCGATGGGACGTTTCGGTCACTTCCAACGTTGGCTTCACAAGGATAATTTCACCATTAGAGGTTTGAGAAAAATTGAGGTAAAAATTGTTTCATATCATTATATTCCAATAAACGCGGGGACTATCTGTATACAGTTAAAATCAAGGAGTATGATTTTAGAGGCTTAAATCGGGCTGTAGGCCCGAGTGCGGGAGACTCGAAGTGAGTGTCGTATCCGGCTAAGGGACACCTACCTCAGGGAAGCTGATCGAATGCCTGGCACAGACTGCATCGAGGGCAGCATTATCTCGAAGTCAATCAAAAAACAACGGGAATCTCTCAAGGGCACATTGACCTGGGCATTACTTATTCGATAAGGGTTGTACGAAACAGTATAGGTCCGTACTAGGCCGTTATACACCTGTACCAATAGAATTCTTTACCTTTATGAGAAAGGTACTATATTGGGGTTTTCCCATCTTAAATAAAGGGGACCCTAATCAAATTGTAAGGCATCAGATCATTCATTGCAATAGAACATTCTTATTCTTCTCTTGTTTAACATGCACCTCTCCAATTATTCATCAGCTTTATTGCGTTTACTTTATTATTCCTACTTTATTGGTCTTAGCAGACCTCGAGGTCCCTGGATAGACGAGCTCGAGGCCCCTACTGTTTCAACAACATCAATTTGGTTTTTTATTTCTTCTTACTTAAGCCCAATATTACTTGTATAATCACTAGTATTAGAAATATCGCGTATCTTTAAAACCACAAATTATCTTTAATTGTTAAACTCATTTTTTGAGGTAAACAACTACGGCGCCGGTATTGACCCTGCAAGAGGGTACAAAGGAGTTTGTGGTATATTGTGATGCTTCAAGGTTCGAGCTTGGGTGTGTTTTAATTTTACATGGCAAGGTTATAGCTTATGCTTTTAGGCAACTCAAGAATCATGAAAGGTACTATCCAACATATGACTTAGAACTTGCGACAGTGGTTTTTGCATTGAAGATTTGTCGTCATTATCTGTATGGGGTCCATGTAGATATATTCACGAACTATAAAAGCTTTCAACACATTTTCAAATAGAAGGAATTGAATTTGAGGTAGAGAAAATGGCTTGATTTACTCAAAGATTACAACATTGATATTTTATATCACCCGAGAAAAGCCTATGTTGTGGCGGATGCTCTTACCCAGAAATCTATGGGTAGTTTAGCTCACTTGGAGGTATGTCGGAGGCCGTTGGGCTAGATATTGAGTTCGTCTTACGGACTCTAATGAAGGATGGGTAATTGTGTAGAATAGGGCTGAATCAACGCTTGTGGTGGTGGTCAAGGAGAAGCAATAAAATGATCCATTGTGGATACAGCTGAAGGAGGGGATTCATAAACAAAAGACTACAACCTTTTCTCTTGGCGTGGATAATGGTACCCTACGGTACCAAGGGCGACTATGTGTTCCAAATATAGATGGCCTTCGGGAAAGAAACATGGCTGAAGCTCACACTGCTAGGTATTCTGTGCACCCTGGTTCTACAAAAATGTATCATGATCTCAAGGAAGTCTATTGGTGGAATGACATGAAAATGAATGTGGCGGACTTTGTGGCTAGGGATCCAAATTGTCAGCAAGTGAAGGCCGAACATCAACGTCCTGGTGGGTTGGCACAAAGCATAGAAATTCCAATGTGGAAATGGGAAACCATTTATTGCGTTTTCATAGGATATGAAACAAATAGTAAGGCATATTGTTTTCTTGTTCATAAATCATAAAACCCCGGCATTCATAGTTATACGGTAATTGATAATAATGCTGAATTCTTTTAGAATATTTATCCGTATAAAAAGAAATGTGAGTCGTCTAGTGAAAAATCTAAGCGTCCTCGGGAGAAAGCAAAGGAAAGTACTTTTAATGAGGAAAATCCAAGAGGTAGTAAACGTCAAAGGACAGCTTCTTCCCTTGGACCTGATTTTCTGGCATTTTTGTTAGAAAATGAGCCTCAAACGTTCAAAGAAGAAATTTCTTCCTCGGAAGCACAATATTGGAAAGAGGCAGTCAATAGTGAGATAGAATCCATATTAAGTAATCATAGTTGGGAATCGGTTGATTTTTCGCCAGGAAATAAACCTTTGGGTTCTAAGTGGATTTTCAAAAGGAAATCGAAAGCTGATGGTACTATTGACAAATATAAGGCAAGATTAGTTGTTAAAGTAGAAATGCCTATGCTTTATTCTTCAGAAGGTGGGGAAAAAGATAAATCTAAATAAACGGATTATTCATCCAAATTTCAGTTTGAAACTCATGTAATTAACCTATTTTTCTTTTGGTTAACCCTAAAACTAGGATAGATCCATGAGAAATCTCATTAGATTTTATTAGATATGGTATAGATCAAAATGGTACACCAAAAGAATTGACTGCTGAGCCGTATGAGGTAAGAAATTCTCAAGTACGGTTCTAAGGGAAGGAATTGAACTACCTATTCCGGCCGGAGAGAACAGGCCATTCAACACGGAGATTCTGAAATTGCAGAGGCTTGGTTCGATCAAGCTGCTGAGTATTGGAAACAGACTATAGCGCTTACTCCCGATAATTATATTGAAGCGCATAATTGGTTGAAGATCACGAGACGTTTTGAATAAAAGAAGATCCCGTTTATTTATTATCCTTTATTTTGAATCTTAGTCTATTATTTTTGATTTTTTTATTTAGAATTTAGATATTTGTTATAATTTATTGTTTGTTGGACCCATCAGATCAGTTAACTAAAAAACGGATCATTCCTTTGCTTTTGGAAGACCCAATCACATAATTTCATTATCTCCCTTCTAAACCTTCTATTTCATCTGCTATTTTTTAGGAATAAAAAAGGATACACAGATAGAGTACAAAATAGACTTTGTTTATTATATTAAATTAAACAAAATTCCTATTATTAAAACTAATAAAATAAACCCTCGAATCACTAAATATATATAGCGGGGATGTCTCTTAGTAATGTTTAATGGCTACTTGCGTGATTTGGAATAGAGTAATTAAAATCTTCTAGGTAAAAAATAAAAGAGCTCCATCTAATAACTTCTATGAATATACACTAGGTTGCACAAAAAAGTCGTTTTTGGATCAATCCAAAGCCCAAAAAGGTTTTTAGAAGGTTAAAAGGTCCGTTGAGCGCCTCAAGGCTATGTCATAATAGATCCGAACACTTGCCTCGGATCGACTTCCAGATCATAATTGCTCTAAGTAAATAACTAAAGAAGATAGGATAGATGGGAGAATAGAAAAATAGAAGAGAAACAAACTAATTATAGAAATATCTCTCTATCTCTAAGGTTCACTAATTATTTGACTGTTGGCGGGTCTCTTTGTATGTGTTGTCCAAAAAGAGGAGGACTCAATGATTATTCGTTCGCCGGAACCAGAAGTTAAAATTTTGGTAGATAGGGATCCCGTAAAAACTTCATTCGAGGAATGGGCCAGACCGGGTCGTTTCTCAAGAACAATAGCTAAAGGGCCTGATACTACCACTTGGATCTGATGCTCACGATTTCGATAGCCATAGCAGTGATTTGGAGGAGACTCTCCGGAAAGTATTTAGTGCACATTTCGGTCAACTCTCCATCATCTTTCTTTGGCTGAGAGGCATGTATTTCCACGGTGCTCGTTTTTCTAATTATGAAGCGTGGCTAAGTGATCCAACTCACTTTGGGCCTAGTGCCCAGGTGGTTTGGCCAATAGTGGGCCAAGAAATATTAAATGGTGACGTAGGCGGGGGTTTCCGAGGAATACAAATAACCTCTGGTTTTTTTCAAGATTTGGCGAGCATATGGAATAACTAGTGAATTACAATCTATTGTACAAAATTGGGGCATTCGTTTCTTGCAGCGTTAATGCTTTTTGCTGGTTGGTTTCATTATCATAAAGCGGCGCCAAAATTGGCTTGGTTTCAAGATGTAGAATCTATGCTGAATCACCATTTGGCAGGGCTACTAGGACTTGGGTCTCTCTCTGGGAGAGAGTCAAAGTACATGTATCTTTACCGATTAACCAATTTCTAAACGCTGGAGTAGATCCTAAAGAGATACCACTTCCTCATGAATTTATCTTGAATCGAGATCTTTTGGCTCAACTTTATCCGGAGTTTTGCCGAGGGAGCAACCCATTTTCACCTTGAATTGGTCAAAATATGCGGACTTTAATCTTACTTTTTCGTGGGGATTGGATCTAGTAACTGGGTATGTGGCTGACTATTGCCCATCACCATTTAGCCTATTACAATTCTTTCCTGATAAGCAGGTCACATGTAAGGACCACTGGGGTATTGTCATGGACTAAAAGATATTTAAGAAGCTCATAAAGGTCCAATACAGGTCAGGGCCATAAAGCCATTGAGATCCTAACAACGTCTCATGCTCAATTATATCTTAACTTAGCTATGTTAGGCTTTTAAACCATTGTTGTAGCTCACCATATGTATTCCATGCCCCCTTATCCGTATCTAGCTACTGACTATGGTACACAACTGTCATTGTTCACAGATCAACATGTGATTGTGGATTTCTCATAGTTTGGTGATGCGCGATGAAGCCACTTTTATGGTAAGAGATTATGATCCAACTACTCGGTACAAACGATCTGTTAGATCGTGTCCTTAGACATGTGATGCAACTCGTATCCCATCTCAGTCGGGCATGTGATATTTCTAGGCTTTCGCGGCGTTTTGTTCTGTATATTCATAATGATACCATGCAGCACTTGTAGGGCATTCCTCGAAGATTTATGTTTTTTCCCAGATACCACCTATAAAACAATTACAAAAGCCTGTTTTTTCCTCTAATGGATACATAAACATCCCATGCTTTAGCACATGATGGAACGGCTTCCTGGCGCAACAGCAAGTATCCAGTTTAAAACTTAAGCTGTTGTGATTTTATGGCAGTTCCGGGTGCAAGGTGGCTTTTGTTGCCTACTTACCATTAAGGAAACCTGCATTTCTTGGACATCACATTCATGCATTTACGATTCATTATGACCGTTAATTGATACTTTGAAAGGTGTTCTACTTTGCTCCGCTAGTTCCCGTTTGAATCCGCATAAAGCCAAATCTTGGTTTTCGTTTTCCTTTGATGGACCTGGATAAGAGGGGTACTGGTAAGTATCGGCCTGGGATTCATATGTCTTTCTTTAGGACTATTCCTGGACTTGTACAAATGGAATTTCGGTAGAATATTCCATTCGAGTTGAAAAAATGCAGTCAGATGTTGGGGCAGTGTAAGGCAAGGTGGTAGTAAACTCATATCACGGGAGAACTTTGGCAAAGTTTTATTACTATTAAAGGGTGAGCTCCGCGATTCTCTTATGGCACAGGCACCCAGGTAATTCAGTCTTATGTTCTTCATTATCTTCAATTATGGCCTTTTTTTTCCTAGGTGCTGCATTTTGTCTGGCTTTTAGTTTAATGTTTCTATCTCCAGTGGACGTGGTTATTGGCAAGAACTTATTTGACTCATCGTTTGGCCTCATAATAAATTAAAAGTTGCTCCTGCTACTCACCGAGAGCCTTGACAATTATAACAGGACGTGCTGTAGGAGTAACCATTACCTGTCTGTGTGCCCACATACAATGGGCATTCTTCCTTAGCAAGAATTAATTGCAGTATGGATAATGGCCTAGGAGATTATAAGAAGCATATGGCATTATGATTTTCCAAGGCTTTTGCCCAAGGCTTAGCTCAGGATCCATACTCGTCGTATTTGGTTTTGTATTGCTACCGCACATGACTTCGAGAATCATGATGAACTTTGAAGGGAACGTCTTTAATCAGAATTATTTTTTGCTTCTCACTTCGGTCATTTAGCCAATAATTTTTCTGTGGATTCCGGAAATTTGTTTCATGTAGTTGTTGCAAGAAATTTGAGTCGTGGGTAGATGGACCCTTTACATGTAAGCCTTATTACTATTGCAATTTGGGATCCTCATTTGTAACCTGGCCGTGGAAGCTTTTAACTCGAAGGGGTGCTCCTTGGCCCAGTGAATATCGCTTGATTTGGTGCTTATCAGTGGTGGTATACAAATCGAGGTTATTAGTACTAATGAAAGTCTTTATACTGGCCTCTTTTCTATTATTTCTTTCCCCATTATCCTTAAAGGCAGGTTGTTACAACCTACAACCGAAATGGAAACCGTAGACAGTTTCCCGGTTAAAGAATGCGAATCGTCGTCTGAATATCATTTTCAGGACTCTTTCTGCGTAAGTTCCCTTGGCTTGACAAGGCATTTAGTTTCATGTTGCTACTTCCTTTCATCAAAGTAGGGCGAGTAACGTTCGGGTGAATAATTTCTTACGATGTATCTATACTACACCCACACATGTGGTTGTGCCCTTTTTATAGTCAATTGCATCTTTATGCTCAAAACCCGATATCAAGTAGTCATTTAATTTAGTAACCGCCAAGGGGCGGGAAGCTGCCATTCTAACTCTTCTCGGGGGATCCCATCCACAAATCGACTAAAATGTTTCTGCTCTGATATTGACCTCTCACATTTAGCTATTGCATTTATTTTTTCTCGTTGCTAGTCCATATGTATAGAACCATCTCGGGATTTGGGGCACAGTATGAAAGATCTTTTAGATGCACATATTCCCCCCGGGGGGACGATTGGGGCGTGGACATAAGGGTCTTTATGACACAATAAATAATTCGCTTCATTTTTCAATTAGGCCTTGCTCTAGGCTTCTTTAGGGGTTATTATCTTCTTTGGTAGCTCTACACATTGTACTCTTTACCTGCTTTATGCATTCATAGCACATGACCTTTATTACTCACGCTGCATTATATACCCACCACCAATATATCGCAGGATTCATCATGACAGGAGCTTTTGCTCATGGAGCTATATTTTTCATTAGAGATTACAATCCGGAGCAAAATGAAGATAATGTATTGGCAAGAAATGTTAGCAGCATAAAGTAGCTATCATTCTCATTTAAGTTGGGCCAGCCTCTTTCTGAGATTCCTAGCCTCGGGACTCTTATGTTCATAATGATGTCATGCTTGCCTTTGGCACTCCGGAGAAGCAAATCTTGATTGAACCTATATTTGCTCAATGGATACAATCCGCTCATGGTAAAACTTCATATGGGTTCGATGTACTTTATTTCCAACGAGTGGTCCAGCATTTAATGCGGGTCGAAGCATCTGGTTGCCGGGTTGGTTAAATGTTGTTAATGAAAATAGTAATTCATTTATTTTAACATAGGTCCTGGAGCCTTTTTGGTTCATCATGCTATTGCTCTTGGTTTACATACAACTACATTGATCTTAGTAAAAGGTGCTTTAGATGCACGTGGTTCCAAGTTAATGTCAGATAAAAAGGATTTCAGTTATAGTTTTTCGTGCGATGGCCCAGGACGAGGCGGTACTTGTGATATTTCGGCATGGGATGTGTTTTATTTGGCAGTTTTTTGGATGTTAAATACTATTGGATGGGTTACTTTTTATTGGCATTGGACAGCAATCACATTATGCAGGGTCTAACGTTTCAGTTAAATTTATTTGAGGGCTGCTAAGGGATTTATTTAATGGTTAAACTTTAACAAGCGTTATCATCGGATTATAATCCTTTATAGAGTAATGAAATAGTTTATCGGTTTGGGCATGGATGTTCTTAATTTCAACTCTTGGTTGGGCTACTGGATTATGTTCTTATTTCTAGGCGTGGATATTGGCAGGAATTGATTGAAACTTTAGCATGGTCTTATGAACGCACACCTTTGGCTAATTTGATTCGCTGGAGAGGTAAACCAGTGGCCCTTTTCCAATTGTACAATGCAAGATTGTGTTGGAAGCTCACTTTTTCGTAGCTTTATATTCCTTATGTGGGCTTCACTTGATTGCCTCTACGTCGGGCAAATTTTTTTAATATTTTTTAATTGGTGTATCCGATATTCATATCTTTCGAGGAGTAGGCGTTGCACTTCTTACTATTTCTACTTCTAGGATTCGACTTGTATCATGGATACTAATAGGAATTCAACCATTATGGCAAGGAAAAGTTTGATTCAGAGGGAGAAGAAGAGGCAAAAATTGGAACAGAAATATCATTCGATTCGTCGATCCTCAAAGAAAGAAATAAGCAAGGTTCCGTCGTTGAGTGACAAATGGGAAATTTATGGAAAGTTACAATCCCCACCACGGAATAGTGCACCTACACGCCTTCATCGACGTTGTTTTTTGACCGGAAGGCCGAGAGCTAACTATCGAGACTTTGGACTATCCGGACACATACTTCGTGAAATGGTTCATGCATGTTTGTTGCCAGGAGCAACAAGATCAAGTTGGTAAGGATTAACGCTTCATTTCTATTTCTATGGTCGATGATCATAGAAGCCCCTTTACCATTCTGTATAAATGGGCTATTCTATTTGTACAGATAGGGTGGAGGGGCGCATTTAATCCTTGTTTATCTATTAGTTTTCAGTTCTTATCTTCGGCGCGGGGTAGAGCAGTTTGGTAGCTCGCAAGGCTCATAACCTTGAGGTCACGGGTTCAAATCCTGTCTCCGCAACATCTTGTTTTGCCAAACTATTTTAGGGTTGACTCTGTTAACTAGTAATTAATTCCCGCCTTTCGCTTTTTGGGGGTGGAAGGAAAAAGAAAACGTAGGGGAGGGATAGAATCACTACACTATCACGGCCAACTATACCAAATCCTTAATTTAAGGATATATTTAATGCTATTTATGAAATTAAATAATAAATAAATAGTAATAAAATTACTTTATCTTGGATCTTGGGCGGATAGCGGGAATCGAACCCGCATCTTCTCCTTGGCAAAGAGAAATTTTACCATTCGACCATATCCGCATTTTTTTGTTCTTGATACACAATATGTACCCACATATATGATATATAACCGGATCTTTTTTGTGCTGTGCCGGGACTCATATTCTCTTCAGAACGATTCTAATTATTTTTTTATTTAATTGTATTCTTTTTATTCAAGAAGTTTGACCCCCCTCTAATTTTTTGGTTTTCTTTATTTGATTTGCGTTTTCTTTGGGGACTTAGATTCCAATTTAATGTGTCTCACAACCGAGAAAAAATAGGGGGGTCATTTTTTTTTGGGTCTGCGACGAATAGGTTCAAGAGATGAGAAAATTAAGGCTGCCCACCAGAAAGACTAATCCAATCCATAAGGATGTACCAGAAAATACAACATTTTTGTTACTTGACCAGCCATCAGGAGAAGCAAATACAATGGGTACGCTAATCAATAAGATTAATGAAGTAGCAATTAATGCAAAAACAGCCAATTGGAAAGAAAGAGTCATGCTTTTAATCCTCCAAGCTACCATCAAATGAACTAGATACCATTTGATCCCTCTATCAGCCAAAAAATATTAATTGTGATAAAATATGTCATCGAGGGATTTTACTTTATCATGAATCCATTGATTCCATATGACTTATTACTACTCCCCCTTTCGCACTTTATTCGTACGTGGTGCGGGGTGGAGGGCAATGGAATTTTATTTTTTATTTCACAAATGTGCATGCTAGATCGTATATCTATATACGGATAGATAGATCGACCGGTTGATTCGCACCTGAGATCTTTCTACAGATAGTGGGGGTATCCACCCTATGGCCATGTTCTATTCGGAGGAATAAAATAAAAATAGTCTTTCGGAGATATGATTCAGCGGTTGATAACCCGGTCTTGAAAACCGGTATTGTTTTAACAAAGAACTATCGAGGGTTCGAATCCCTCTCTCTCGTTTTTGCTAATTGAATAGATTTTTTTCTTTAGTGGTTTTGCCCAACCTGCTATCCGAAAGAAAAGGGAATGGCTCGGCTATCCCACCTAGCCAAGCCAGAAAAATAGATTAGATATAAGTTAGATAAAATAAATTGAAAAAAAAAAGAAAAAAGGAATACTTAGGCTGATTCCAAGATGTATGATTGAATCAAAGTGATTTTTACTTCATTCAACCATTGGATCTCCAGTCTCATCTCAATTAAGAGGGGTCATGGAAAGAACAGGTTCAAAGTCACGATCAATTTCTTTTTC
Source organism: Nicotiana attenuata (assembly GCF_001879085.1). Lineage (NCBI taxonomy): Eukaryota > Viridiplantae > Streptophyta > Magnoliopsida > Solanales > Solanaceae > Nicotiana > Nicotiana attenuata. The sequence continues at coordinate 28,151 of NW_017672078.1, forward strand.
AAATCCTGCTGCAGCTGCACGAGCCCTTCCCGCGTGCCACAAATGACCTATGAAGAAGAAGAATCCTAGAACAAAATGAGAGGTAGCTAACCAACTTCTAGGAGAGACATCATTGACTGCATTGATCTCGGTAGCTACACCACCCACGGAATTTAAAGAACCTAAAGGAGCATGAGTCATATATTCTGCGGAACGCCGTTCCTGCCAAGGTTGTATGTCTTTTTTCAACCTACTCAAGTCTAACCCATTTGGACCCCTTAGAGGCTCTAACCATGGAGCACGCAGATCCCAAAAACGCATAGTTTCTCCTCCAAAAATGACTTCTCCGGTCGGGGAACGCATTAGATATTTACCTAAACCAGTAGGTCCTTGAGCGGATCCCACGTTAGCCCCAAGACGTTGGTCTCTAACTAGAAAAGTAAATGCTTGAGCTTGAGAAGCTTCTGGTCCAGTAGGTCCGTAAAATTCACTAGGATAAGCGGTATTATTGAACCAGACAAAACAACAAGCAATGAAACCAAAGACGGCTAAAGCCCCTAAACTATAAGATAAGTAAGCCTCTCCAGACCATACAAGTGCGCGTCGAGCCCATGCGAAGGGTTTGGTTAAGATATGCTAGATTCCACCAAGTAAACAAATGGAACATAATCATACATGTCCTCCGATTATATCTTCTATATCGTCCACACTAACAATCCATCCTTCCCCTCCAAAAGAGGATTTTAGTAAATAACCAAATATGATACTCGGGCTAAGGGTCAAGTTGGTAATTCTTCTTACATCTCCCCCTCCCGGAGCCCAAGAATCATATACGCCCCCAAAATAAAGAGCCTTGAATACTAGAAGAAAAGCACCTAGACCTAACAAGATTAAGTGAATACCTAAAATTGTGGTCATTTTATTTCGATCTTTCCAGACATAACCAAAGAAGGGAAAAGATTCTTCAAGTGTCTCAGGCCCCAGAAGTGCATGATAAATGCTGCCAAAGCCCAATACTGCAGAAGAAATTAAATGAAGTACTCCAGATACAAAGTATGGAAAGGTGTCTATAACTTCTCCCCCAGGGCCTACCCCCCAACCTTTTGTAGCTAGGTGGGGAATTAAAATTAATCCTTGTTCATACATAGGCTTCTCTGGTACGAAATGGGCCACTTCAAACAGGTTCATTGCTCCGGCTCAGAATACGATTAATCCAGCATGGGCTACATGAGCCCCTAGTAGTTTACCGGATAAATTGATAAGTCGGGCATTCCCGGCCAACCAAGCGAAACTAATGGTTTCTTGATCACGACCAGCTAAGGCTAAAGTTCCATTAAAGAGCGTTTCCACGTGGTAGAACCTCCTTAGGGAATATAAGGTTTTCATGAGGCTGATCTTGAGCCGCCATCCAAGCGCGAATACCTTCGTTTAAGAGTTTTAAACCTTTGGGTTCTAAGTGGATTTTCAAAAGGAAAATGAAAGCTGATGGTACTATTGACAAATATAAGTGAAGATTAGTTGTTAAAGTGTTTAGACAACGAGAAGGTCTTCATTACTTTGACACATACTTGTCGGTAATGAGAATTACATCTATCCAGGTATTAATAGCGTTAGTCGTCGTGTATGACCTTCAAATCTATCAGATGGAAGTGAAGACAACCATCTTAAATAGATTTTTGGAGGAAGAAGTTTAAATGGAACAACCTGAAGGGTTTGTAGTTCCCGGAAAAGAAAAGAAGGTGTGTCAACTTGTTAAGTCACTTTACGGACTAAAACAAGCACCAAAATAAAGACATGCAAAATTTGACCAAACAATATTGTAAAGTGGTTTCAAGATCAATGAACGTGACAAATGTGTTTACATTAAGAATACTCCAAATCAAATAGTCATTGTTTATTTATATATGGATGACATGTTAATAATGAGTAACAAGATTGCTAACATAAATGCTACTAAGCGCATGCTTATTTGTAAGTTATATATGAAAGACAAAGGAGTTGCCGATTTAATTTTGGGAATTAAGATCCTTAAGGCTCCTCAAGATCTAGCTTAGTCTCAATCTCATTATATTAAAATGGTACTTGAAAAGTTCAAATATTTGGACTTTAAAGTTGCAAGAATGCCAATTTTATTTAAACCATACTCTTGCAAACAATAAAGGTCAAAGCAGGTCTCAATAAAAATATGCTCGAGTATTGGAAAGTTTGATGTACATTATGAATTATCCACAACATGATATAGCGTATGCGATAGGTAGGCTTAGTCTATCTACAAGTAATCCTGACCAAACTCATTGGATAGAAATGAAACGAGTGGGGTATTTGAAATATACCCAAGACTATGTGTATACGTTCAAAATCGGGGTGCTCGATTTTGGAGACTTGTTTACATTCCGAGCCCGGGTTCGGGGAACTCGAGGTAAGAGTCAAGCCAGGCTCGGTTAAGAACGCCTTGAGGAAGAAAATCAAAGGACTGGCAGGACCTACATCGAGGGCAGCAAAATCTCGAAGACACTCAAGAAAAAGCGGGAATTCCCAAGAACACGTGGGTCAGGACTTAAATTATAGGATAAGATTTGTACAAAATAGTATAAGTCCGTACTAGGTTGTTATACAGCTGTACCAATAGGATTCTTTATCTTAATTGGAAATGTACCATGTTAGGGTTTTCCCCTCCTATATAAAGGGTACCCCAATCATTTGTAAGGACACATTATTCACTGCAATAGAACATTCTACTATGCTCTCCTTGTTTAACGTGCTCAACATTTGTTCTTCAGCTTTATTGTCATTACTTTATTGTTCTTAGTTGACCTCAAGGTCCCTGGGATCACCAAGCTCGAGGCCCCTATTGCTCCAAGAACACTGATTTTGTTCATCATTTATTCTTACTTAAGCTTCATATCGCTTGTATAATCACTAGTAATAGAATATATCACATATCTTAAAAACCACCAATTATTTTTAATTGTTACTCACATTTTTCGAGGTAAACAGTTTGGTGCCCACCGTGGGGCTAAATATAATACTGATTATTTTAGTGCTAGTTTTCTATAAACACCCGTTATTCTTCACACTTTTTCCTGTCAAAGATTTTTGATTTCAGGCCAAAATATGTCTAGCACACAAAACGCACCTGCTCATGACAGTGAGGGACTCGGAGAAAACAGTGGTATTGGGTCGGTTACCACCCATAAACCCTGAGGGAGTGCCAAATGTGGAGCCAGTTGATATCAGTTCGCACAACGCTCTAAACACGAACGCAGGCACAAACCCCGTAAGGAATGCACAGGGGGATGCCCGAGCCGGAGGCCAGGAAACTCGAGGACTGGAAGAAGGAGAAGTCAGAACAGAACTCCTAACACCGCTGAACCAGTAAACGCATGGCATGAACCAGTGCTAGAAAGGCCCGATGAAAATGGCTCGGGGACTGACCCCACAATCCTGAAAATGCTCGAGGAAATGACTAAAAGGACCGAGTCAGGAAAAAAGAAGATAGAAGACAACGATAAGAAGGTGGAAACTTATAACTCCCGGGTAGACCAGATACCGGGAGTGCCTCCAGTTTTGAAAGGTCTAGATGCTAAAAAATTCATACAAAAACCTTTCCCCCCAAGTGCGGCTCCAATGCCCAAACCTAAGAAGTTTGGCGTGCCCGATATACCGAAATACAATGGAGCTATGATCTGGTATCACAACTTAGCTCCTAACTCTATTGATTCATTTGCTATGTTTGGCGGACGCATTCGTGAAAGCACACGCCGGGCCATAAAGGTAGCCACAAGAAAATCGGATCAAAATAAAACAAAGGGATGACGAGATGCTCGGGGAGTTCGTGTCCTGGTTTCAGATGGAAAGGATGAAATTACCACCGGTCTCCAATTACTAGGCAGTTCAAGCCTTTAAGAAAGGTTTGAATGAAAGAAGCTCGATTGCATCTCGACAGCTAAAGCAGAACTTGATTGAATATCCAGCAGTGACATGGTCGGATGTGCACAATTGTTATCAGTCAAAAGTTAGGATCGAAGACGACCAGTTGGGAGCCCCCTCGGGCTGAGTTCATCCTAGCAGATTCGCAGCCAAGCCCCCGAGGGACACAAACCGAGGATCAAGGTTCAACAAAGAATGGTATCAATCGTACGTTTAAGATCGAAGTAACATTTCAAGACGTAAATACCTCGGAATGATCGAAGAGCAGATCGAGGCCAAAGTTCTTGGGGACTCATGAGCAAAACTGGGTTTGATAGGCGCTCAAGACCGGTGGAGACACCCAGATTATCAGAATACAACTTCAGTGTCGACGCCTCGGGTAACGTCTCAGCCATTGGCAAAATTAGAGATGCTAGATGGCCCAAGCCTATACAGACTGATTCTTCTCAGAGGAACCCCAACATAATGTGTAATTATCATGGAACTCATACGCATAGGACCGAGGATTGTAGGCAGCTCAGAGAGGAGGTAGCATGATTGTTCAACGAGGGGCATCTTCGTGAATTTCTTAGCGACGGTCCAAGAATCATTTCTGAGAAAGAGATGCAAACAGGAAGAATGAACCCAAAGAACATCAACATGTCATTCACATGGTCATCGGTGGACTCGATGTCCCACAGGGACCTATATTCAAGCGTACCAAAGTATCCATCACAAAGGAAAAACGAACTCAGAACTATGTACCCGAGGATGCTCTATTGTTCTGTGACGAGGAAGCAGAGGACGTATCCCAACCTCACAACGACTCCCTAGTAATCTCTATCCTTTTAAATAAAGTTCAGGTTAAACGTGTTTTGGTGGATCCAGGTAGGTCTGCGAACATAATCAGATCGAGGGTCGTGAAACAACTCAGCCTGCAAAATAAGATTGTAACTGCGTCTCGGGTGCTAAATGGCTTCAACATGGCAAGTGAAACCACCAAGGGAGAAATTATGCTACCAGTATATGTAGCCGGAATAACACAAGACACCAGGTTCTATGTTATCGAAGACGACATGAGGTATAACGCACTTCTCAGGAGGCCATGGATACAATACATGAGGGCAGTGCCTTCGACTCTCCATCAGATGATGAAGTCCCTGATAGAGGAAGGAGTGAAAACAGTCCATGGAAAATAGCACGCTGCAAAAGAGATATTTGTAATCGAGGAAGTGGTACCGATACCGAAACCCTTGACCTCGGAGAAGTCCAGCCTCAAAGGTAAACAGGTAGCTAAGCAGCAATCACGGCTCCAAGCCTAGACGGAAGCAGGATAACGTGTAACCAAAGGCGGAGAATGGAACTCCCTATCTCCCCGACCCTTCGTTGTTCCTGAGAAGCCCGATGCTACCAAGTCAATCTCTCAAGAGAAAGGTACACCTGGGAACGGGATTAACCCCCGAACTCAGGAAAAAAGCTCATTTAGTTTCTTATTGATAATATGGATTGCTTTGTATGGTCCCATTTAGATATGACAAGGATTCCGCCGGAAACCACCACAGGTAGGCTGAGCAACAGTCCCAGGTTTAAACCAGCAAAATGAAAGGGAGGCCTTCAGTTCGAAAAACCTCGTATCAACATCCAGTCGACCAGATGTTCGAAGAGCAAACGGGTAAAAATAACGAAAGCCTTTATTAATGACATGTCTGGTCAGGTCCCTGTGCGCAGAAGACCATTTTAATTCATTTGCAGGAAACGGTCAACGTTTCGGGGCGATGCGGCACGAAGCTCAACCCAAAGAAGCATGCCTTCGGAGTTGACACGGGTAAGTTTGTCGGCCTCATGGTGTCAAATTGGGATATCTGAATCATCCCCGACCAGGTCAAGATTCTCGAAGGTATCACGATCGCAGATAGCAAGATAGGACCGCATTGAGCCCTCGGAGTCGTTCGATAAAGGATCTTACAAACTCGGCACGATGGAAGCTCTCAAAGTCTCGTGATCTCGAAGACACCCCTTCTTACTCAAAGGCCTTAGGTTTTAAAGCATGGGTTGCACTCTTTTTCCCTTGGCTCGGATTTTGCCCCAATTGGGATTTACCGGCAAGGTTTTTAACGAGGCAACACCTATATGCTACCTATGGAATATTCAAGAAGTGTTCAAGGCTTCTTTTCTCAACCTCGAACGCTGGGGGGCGTCACCCTCGGATGTTATATTTTCAAGAAAAATACTTCATACCTAAGAGAACCTCAGAAGGAAAACTTTGTAATAGGCCAAACGGTCAGATGAACCGTGTCCATATAGTAGTCAAGCCCCGACAAAAAAGCATGAACACATGTATTAATTTTGTTAATATCAAAAACACTTGGTGTTTCAAAGAAGTCTACAATGACACGAACTCTACATCCTACAGGAAGCGGCTTAAGAGCCAAAGCACAGAAGCACCCCGATTACTCGGGGACTGCCATCGACGGTCAGTACACCCGAGTCGTCAAAAATTTGGATTAATAAGACCTCAACAGAGGCACCCCTCGAAACAAAGGCCAAGGACAATATACTCGGGGACTAACTTCTCGGACAAATTCAGAAAATTATCGGGAAACAAGTCCAAGTGACATACCCAAAGGCTACGGCCATACTAAAGACTACGGTCACATAAATGTTATGGCCATAGTAAAGACTACGGTCATATAAAGGCTACGGCCAAATAATGCGGCTCGGAGACGTCCGACTTCCACTATAAATTAAATCCCTTCAAACACTTCGTAAAAACTGGTTAAATTAGGCTACCATCGGAAAAAGCAAAATACAAAGGGCTTTGATATATTTAGCACTCGAAAACTCCAAGGGCTTCGATGACACCGGCCTTCGGAAATACCTCAAGAGGTATTCGATTATGTTTATACAAAGAAATTACCAAGGCTCCGATATTCCAAACCTTCGAGAAAACCTACGGGTGCAAAAAACACATGCCAAGGCATAATTAAAATTTCACTAAATCTTTTAAGCCGAAATGAGGGAAAAATTATATAGCCATTCTAAGAGCCTGAGGGCCGATGTCAAAGAGCCTAAGGGCCGATATATAAGAGCCTAGGTGCCAACCTCGAAAGGCTTAAGGGCCAGAAACGTGTTATACGAGACTCCGTTCTCACTCGACCCAGACTCAAGAGTCGCCGTATCTCGAGCTCGAGTCAGATCGATTTAAACTTAGCTCAATAACCACTACTTTTATCAACAAGGGTCTAAGGGTTTAATATCCCAAGCCCAAACACATTTCGGGGCCAATCGATCAAGTTACGTAAAAGGAGCATTCCATAAATAAAAACAGTGTGAAATCCAATACAAGTCGAAAATTAGATAAAGAGTTCCCATTTCCAAAAAATAATTACAGGGGATGTTTTCGCAAGGGATACCTACGCAAAAATAAAATAAAGAAACCTAAAACTACTTCGGAGTCACATGTTCGGCAGTTGGATCTTCGGGGTCTATATCTTCAAAAGCCTCATCCTCGGAGACTTCACCCTCTTCTCCTCCACTCTCGGATCCACTGGCTGAACCATCCTCAACAGAAAGCAGAGCAGCAGCCTCTTCTTCCAAAATCTTCGCCTTTTCAATGTCGGCTGAGAGATGAAAGCCGCGAGTATGCACCTCTTCAAGGGTCACCCTCCGAGATTGACGCCTAGCATGGTCAAGTGCACTCGATAATATGACCTCTGCTGCAGTAGAGATCTCCTTTGCTTGAACATTAGCTGCTTCGGCATCGGCGCGATACGAAGACATAACTGCCTCAGCATCACATCAAGCCTTAGCCAACTCGGCAGCGGATTTAGCTTTACGTCCCTCGTTGTCGCGGCCTCGAGCCAGGCTCTCCTCTTTCACAATTTGGAACTGACGTTCGAGGGAAGCCAACTTTTCTCGCAGAGTTTCTTTCTCAGAGGCGAGGTCGTCCATGCTTTGTCTCCACCCCAAGGTCTCGACCTCTTTCACTTTTAGCTCCTCCTGAAGTCGCGCCACCAAGTCGGCCTTCTCATAAAACTAAAAATTTAAAAGTATTAGACGTCAAGACAAGCAAGTTCATAACAGGTCCACAAAGGTTATATTACTTTCTCAACATAGTCGACCCGCCCTTGGTGAGCCTGTGCCAATTCAACTCGAAGATGGCCGATCTCCACCTCTTTCTTAACATAGATGGCTTTAAGATCATCCCTCTCCTTCGAGATCTTTTTAAGCTCAGCCTCGCATAGAGCAAGATCATTTTGGGACTTGGAAAATGCCTTTTTGTGGAGCACCACGGCTTTCATGAAAAAGGAGGAAAAATGGATTCAGAAATAGCAAAAACACAGTCACAGGCATAACAAACGGGAAACTTACTTGTTTGAAGAGTCTACAAGCCTCATCAAAAATGAAGGAAGCGTCTGGGTCGGGGCCATCTTCGAACCCCGCAAGGCATTCACAAAAGATGTCATGTCCTTCATGACATGTTTCCACTTCAGAAGACCTCAGATTCTGAGCATCCCGGATCTGCCCATCAGAGAACTCGGGAAAATCATCTACATTGATTACCACGAACGATACACTTAGGGTGTTCTCTTTATTTTGAATATGCTCGGGACTGGGTCATTCGGCCTCACTCTCCATATGGCCTCCTAGGCGAGGTGCCTTTTTTCTACATGGCAGCTCGGGATCTTTATTTGAGCTCCCCTTAGAAATCTCTTCGATTTTGGAAGGCGCTGCATCGACCTTCACTGGAGCCCACATTTCTTCTTTCACGAGCCACTAGTAGGCAGTCGTCATCTTCTTCTTCTTCCTCCTGGTCACGTAGGCGTTGGGCCGTTTCCGGAGATAAGACTGCCGTATCGACCTTGGATCTTCGAGCCATGCTTTTCTTAGGCTTCAGGGGATTTACGGACGACTCTCTTTTTCTCTTTCCTTCCTAAGAAGGCTTCAAAACTTCTTCGTCATCATCCGAAGCCGGACGCATGGCAACGACGTCTCCAAGACCCATAGAAAACTGAAGTAAATAAACTATAAAGAGAAGTGCAAGGAAACAAACGAGGGAGCTCACTCACCATGATTTTTGGCCTCCCATCGACCTTTGGCCAAACCTCGCCAACAACGCTGTGAGTAGGAGGAATCAGAAGCCAACTTTCAAACCAAGCATTCGAGGTTCGGGACCTCACCGGGAAACCAATCAGTGGTTGTACCATCGGAATGGGGTTAGTTCGAGAAAAAGGATGGAGCCGAGAAAAAGAAAAGAGAACAGGACGTAAACTCGCTATGTACTTACGCTTCGTGTTCCACTCCTTGGGGAACGGCCTCCAGTCAACAGGAATTAGATCGGAGGTCCTGACTCAGACGAACCGGGTCATCCATCCACGGTATTTGTCCTCATCGATGCTAGAGAAGAGAGATTTTAAGGATTGGTGTCGCAACTTTATCGAACCCCCACGAGAAAGTCGGGGACTGTATAGTCTGATCAGATGAACGAGGGTAAAGGTCATCCCATCGACTTGGTTCGAAAAGAACCTGATCAAGTAAACAATTCGCCAGAAGGAGGGGTATATCTGGCCAAGCGTCACTCGATATCGTTGGTAAAAGTCAAGATTCATCGGATCTATGGGACCCTGAGCAGGGATTACAGGACCCAAAGTAAATGGGTAGGTATATACGCTCAAGTACTTTTCTTCGTATGTAGTGATGTCCTCCTCGGAGGAAGGGATCACTATTTCTTTATTATCCCATTTGTAGTCCTCCTTTACTTGCCCGAGCTCGGCCTTGGTCACCAAGCAAACATATCGAGACATAGGCTTGCATCGGCCTGGTGTTGATGCAGGTTTCTCGATTTTGAAATCGGTTGTTATTTCGCAATGTGAAGGGATGCACTCTTCAATACGAGGGGGTACTACTAGTTTAATCTTGGTCGATCGAGAAGATGAAGAAGCTTTTTCTTTTTGAGAAGCCGGTTTAGAGGTGTTAGCCATCGCAAATGCAGAATATCCAAGAAGATGAAGAGTGTTGACGCTAAATAGAAGGGAGAGTTCATGGAAATTGAAAAAGACTAATAATACTTTGAGAACAATATGAGAATGAAAGTTTGTAAGGCTGTGGAATTTTTTTATTTATAGAGATCACTTAAGCATGCTGGGGAAGCCAAAAGGCCGACCGTCAGCCGCCCCCAATTAATGATTTTGGGAATCGCACAAAAAGCAACTTTTCAGTCACTTCAACCGCTTATATCACGATATTGGCATCAGGTCCAAGGCATCATGGATTAATTTGTCAAAAGTCATAAAGGGCAGCCTATAAGTCGAGTTCGAGTAGAATATCCATTTGATTGCCAAGCCCAAGAGCTATCCGAGTTCGAGGAATTTCTCGCTCGACAACTATGGAAGAGCCTAAGGGCTATCCTTATGTACAAGTTCGAGCAAATGCCCGCTCGACTGCAAAGCCCAAGGGCTACCCGAGTTGGAGAAATTTCTCACTCGAGGACCGTAAAAAGATCTAAGGATGAACTTCATTACGAGATCTTGCTCTCACCTAACTCGGGCTTGGGAGTCACGATATTCCGAGTTTATATTTTAGCTCATCTCGAGCATTAACGAGAACCTCTAGGAGCATTATATTGATCAATTAAAACCCTAAGGGTTTTATTATGTCCTGAGCTTGATATTTGGGCTAGCAGTTAACGCCATCTAATCGAGGTCTTTTACGAATAGAGATAGAATAAAATTTAGCATAAGCCTGAAGGGATACAAAAGGATCCTTTTTACTTCTAAGAAATATTTACAAAGTATAGCTAGGTCACCCACAAAGGACCAAGGAAGCAACAAACAAAAGCCAAAGAACCTAATCCTCTTTTAAGACCACGTCCTCGAGAACATCGTCTTCGGAATTCCTTTCTCAGGGGCACCATTTCAGATCTTTGGGAACGTATGTATGGGGCAAGAGGCCCTCGATAAATGTAATTATATCTCCAGCAGCCGAGATAGAGCATTCCGATTATGTTTTGGGCCACAATACATTGAGAAAGAACAGGCAAAAGGAAAAGAGTGCAAGATGCACAAGCAACAGTCCAAGAGTGTTCACCCCTAGAACTCTGTCCCAGTGTGGGATGCAAAAGTAAGTAGATGATAGTGCCACGTCATTCCATGGAAAGCAAAGGGAATGAAGCGCCACGCCAGATTGAAGATAAGAGGAAATGAGCAGCAAATTAAAGTTCGCACATCTTCAGATACGGGAAAGATCAGGTGCCCTTCTCTCGTTATCTCGAGCTGAAGCTTTGAAAAAGGAAGCCTTGGCGTAACTGGTAAAGTCGCTGCCATGTGACCTTGTTGCCACAGATTTGAACCATGAAATGGGTAATAAGAGGAAGAGGTAGAAAAGGGAAAGGACTAAAAGTGGATTAAGAAGGAATAAGTGTAGTTGTGTTCATTCGAGTAACTTCTCATTTATAGAAAGCTGACGACTGGACCGGCAGCGCTAGTGGCCGACAAAGGCTGAGACGTATTGGACGTTTTGGGAAGCACACTAACATGACATTTCCAATCACATCAAACGCCTACGTCACGGGCATGACGTCATTACAAGTGGTTCGGGAAGATCGAGGTTCAAATCATTTCTTATGAACTTATTCTAAGAAACGCAGGGACTATCTGTATACGGTCAAAATCGGGGAGCTCGATTTTGGAGACTTGTTTTGGAACTCGAGGTAAGAGTCAAGCCAGGCCTGGGTAAGCACACCTCGAGGAAGCAGATCGAAGGACTGGCACGACCTACATCGAGGGTAGCAAAATCTCGAAGACACTCAAGAATGAGCGCGAATACCCAAGAACACGAGGGTCAGGGCATAAATTATAGGATAAGATTTATACGAAATAGAATAAGTCCGTACTAGGTTGTTATACAGCTGTACCAATAGGATTCTTTATCATAATTGGAAATGTACCATGTTAGGGTTTTTCCCCTACTATATAAAGGGTACCCCAATCATTTGTAAAGACACATTATTCGCCGAGATAGAACATTCTACTCTGCTCTCCTTGTTTAACGTGCTCAACAGTTGTTCTTCAACTTTATTATCTTTACTTTATTGTTCATACTTTATTGTTCTTAGATGACCCGGAGGTCCCTGGGATCACAAAGCTCGAGGCCCCTATTGCTCCAACAATACTGATTTGGTTCATCATTTCTTCTTACTTAAGCTTAATATCACTTTTATAATCACTAGTATTAGAATATATCACATATCCTTAAAACCACCAATTATCTTTAATTGTTACTCACATTTTTCGAGGTAAACACTATGCATTGCATTACAATAATTATCCTGCAGTTATTGAGGGATATAGTAATGCAAATTGGATCATCGGATACAGAATCAAAATCCACAAGTTGATACATTTTTACCATTGGTGGAGGAGCAATGTCTTGGAAGTCATCTAAAACAAACATGCATCGCCTGCTCTACAACGGTGTCTAAGTTTACAGCTTTTGACAAGGCTGGTGAAGAAGCTTAATGGCTCTGGAATTTCATGGAACATATTCCATTTGGACCAAACCAATGGCACCTATATGCATACATTACGATAGTCACGAGGCAATACAAAGGGCTGGGAGCATTCTGGATAATAAGAAATCTCATCACATATGACGAAGTCATAATACCTTTAGACAACTACTCTCTAGTGGAATTATCACAATTGACTATTTAAAGGCAAATGATAATTTATCAGATCCGCTTACAAAAGGCCTAATTAGAGATGCGGTTGAGAAGTCATAAAAGGGAATAGGACTATGGCCGACGACAAGTCACTGTGGCGGTAACTCTACCTAGAAGACTGGAGATCCCAAGATCTAGGTTCAAGGATATCAAACAAAGTCATTAGTGACGGTTCAACATTCTCAAATAAAATTTTGTTCTATTCTTGTGATGGAGACAATGTTCAGTACCGAGAATAAAGTGGTAAGGCTTTTTAATGATTTCTACGTTTGATACGGTGTATATCAAATAGTGTATCTACGGGATAACATGTTGAAGAATCACCTATGTGAGTGTAAAGTGTAAGCCTGTAACGACCCGGCCGGTCGTTTTTGGAATTTATGCCCCGATCCCCCATTAACTGTTTTTCCTAAGTTCATTTCTGCTATTTTGGTATGCCGGGACGTTCGGTGCTAAGTTTTGGAGTGTTTTGGGACACTTAGTCCCTAAATGCGAGCTTAAGTGTTGAAAAATGGTCCGTAGTCGGAACAGTGTGAAGACAACCTCGGAATGGAAATCTGATGGTTCTGTTAGCTTCGTTACGTGATTTCAGGGTTGGGAGCGTGTTCGGAAGGTATTTTGGAAGTCCGTAGCTTATTTAGGCTTGAAATGCCGAAGTTTGAATTTTTTGATGTTTCCGGTCCAATAGTGAGTTTTTGATCCGAGGGTCGGATTGGAATTCCGGAAGTTACAGCAGTTCCGTCATGTCCTATGTGATGTGTGTGCAAAATTTCAGGTCATTCGGACGAGGTTCGGGTAGGTTTTTGATCGAAAGCGTGTTTTGTTGGAAATTGAAGTTCCTAGGCTTGAATCCTTGAATTAATCGGGTTTCCAGTGTTGTTTTAGGTGTTTTTAAGTTTTGTACAAGTTTGAATAAGGTATTAGGTGGTATTGGTGCTTTTGGTTGAGGTCCCGGGGGCCTCGGGATGATTTCGGGTGGTTAACGGAAGAAGTTTGGAAGTTAAGAGGTAGTAGTTCTGCTGTTTCTGGTATCTTTTCGCTTCTGCGGCTTGGGAACCGTAGAAGCGGAGCCGCAAAAGCGGCCTTGGCTTCGCAGAAGCGATTTTTGGTCACCTTCCAGGAAACCGCAGATTCGGTAGGAATTTCGCAGAAGCAGATCCGCTTCTGCGAGATCGGAACCGCAGAAGCGGAAGCTGGGATTTTAAAGGAAACCGCAGAAGCGGCCAGTGTTCCGCAAAAGTGGTACCGCAGAAGCGGTCACTTGTCCGCAGAAGCGGAAATCCCTGGGCAGAAATAGAAATGTCGAGGGTTTAATTTCATAAGTTTGCAAAATCAATTGAGAGCTCGGTTTAAGGCGATTTTGAGTGGGTTTTGAAGTGAAGATCACTGGGTAATGTTTCTTTGGTCCCTTCTTGTTATATTTCATCATCATATAGTTAAATACATCATCGGAATTAGAACTTAGGATTTAAAATTGGATAATTTGGGGTAAAACTTCATTACCTAAACTATTGAGTTTTGAGTGGGCATTTGACCTCCGATTTGGGAGATTTTTATATGGTTAGACTCGTCAGGGTACGAGGGTTCTAAAAATGTGAAAATTATTCGATTCCGAGGTGTTGTCCTGAAGGGAATTTTGGTCATTTCACCTAATTTCACGTCGTAGCTTTGAATTTAATAGCAAAACCAGGTGTTTGCGATGTTATTTACAATGTGTAATTGAATTGAATAGATTTGGGCCATTTGGAGTTGGATACTCGTGGCAAGAGCGTGGTTTCTAGTTGATATTGAGTTGGTTCGAGGTAAGTGGCTTGTCTAACTTTGTGTGGGGGACCTTTTCCCCTTAGGATATGATCTTGAATATTTGAATGCCCCGTACGTGAGGTGACGAGCGCGTACTTGAGCTAATTGTTGTAAATCCGTTTCTACTTGAAGTATTTAAATTGTGATTTCTTGTTTACTTGTTCATTTTAACTGTAGGTTTGTACCTGTGCTAGCTTAGAGACTTATGTTTAGCTGGCTTACTTGCTTATTTGCTTTAACTGTGCTATTTGTACTCTGTGAAGCATGTTAGGCTATAATTTACTACTTCGTGTCCTGATTTTTAGCATTGTTCCGAGATTTATGAATCTTTTGTTGTTGTGTGTTTAATTTGGGACTACGGGACGGCTTCCCGGGAGATCCCCCTGTACTTGAGATATTCTGGACTGAGGGTGCGGGTTACCAAGAGATCCCTGGCACATGTGTTTCTATATATATATATATATATATATATTGGGATACCAAGAGATCCCCGGTTTACTTATTGAGGATACCAAGAGATCCTCGGGATACCAAGAGATCCCCGACTTACTTATTGAGGATACTAAGAGATCCTTGGGATACCAAGAGATCCCCAGTGTTGATGATGAGGATACCAAGAGATCCTCGGGATACCAAGAGATCCCCCGGCTACTATTCCTTGTGGAAGTCAGTTTTTCGTGTATTGTTACCTTTGCTTTCTATTACTGTTCTTCCTTATTTACCTGGTTTAGATTCTCCCTGTAGACTTTATTTAAACTATTTCTGTTATCTCATTATTTATTATGTTATCTCAGTAGGGCCCTGACCTTCCTCGTCACTACCCAACCGAGGTTAGGCTTGGCACTTACTGAGTACCGCTGTGGTGTACTCATGCCCTTCCTGCGCATGTTTTTCATGTGCAGATCCAGGTACTTCCTCCCAGACGTATCATCCTCGTGGTGGAGAGTCCTAGCTGAGACTTGAGGTATATCTGCTATGTTCGCAGACCAGGAGTCTCTACTCTAATCCGGCTTTAGCAGATAGTTCCTTTTCTTTCCTTTCATGTTGTTTAGACATTCTGGTGTAGAGCAGTTTACTACATTCTATTAGCCTGTGTTTCCCGTGAGTTTCCGGGTTTTGGGATTTAGTTATAGACTTCTGCATATTTTGAGTTGTATAGGCCGAGTGGCCTTATATACAGTTGTTATTTCCGTATGTTCAGTTTTAATTAATTATTCCGCAAATGTTAAATTGTTATTCCGCACTGTTAGGCTTACCTAGTTGTAGGAACTAGGTGCCATCACGACATGTTCATGGAGGGTGAACTGGGGTCGTGACAAGTTGGTACCAGAGCTCTAGGTTCATAGGAGTCACGAAACACAGGCCGGTTTATTAAAGTCTCGCTGATCGGTACGGAGACGTCTGTACTTATCTACGAGGGGCTATGTAACTATTTAGGAAAAATCTTCATTTCATTTGAATTCCTCGTCGTGCGATATTTTTGGACATCAATTCTAAACGTCTGACTTCTATTCTCTCACAGATGGTGAGGACACGTGCTACTCGAGATGATCAGGCACCCGCGCCCCCTACTGCAGCCGCCAGAGGCCGGGGCCAGGGGAGAGGTCGAGGACGCGCACGTGGTGCAGCCAGAGCACCTGCGCGAGCTGCCGCCGAGGTACCACCAGCAGATCCAACCGGAGCCCAGGCACCTGGCACACCTACTACTGCCACTACTACTCCAGCGCTCCAGGAGACTTTGGCTCAGTTCATGAGCATGTACACCACCTTGGCTCAGGCAGGGCTACTTCCCATTGCTGCAGCCACATCCCAGGCTGGGGGAGGAGCACAGACTCCCGCCGTCCACACTCCTGAGCAGCGAGTGCAGGTTGAGCAGGCTCCCGAGATTATTCCGGCACCGCCTGCAGCGCCAGTTCAGCCCGAGGATGGGTCAGCTGCTTGAGAGGACGAGCAGCGGAGACTTG
Source organism: Nicotiana attenuata (assembly GCF_001879085.1). Classification (NCBI taxonomy): domain Eukaryota; kingdom Viridiplantae; phylum Streptophyta; class Magnoliopsida; order Solanales; family Solanaceae; genus Nicotiana; species Nicotiana attenuata. The sequence goes on from NW_017672078.1 coordinate 44,525, forward strand.
AGAGGTTCAAGAAGTATGATCCCCCAGTGTTCAGTGGATTAGTATCAGACGATGCCTTGGGATTTCTAGAGGAGTGTCATCGTATTCTTCGCACTATGGGCATAGTGAAGTCCAGCGAGGTTTCTTTCACTGCTTTTCAGTTTTGGTAAGCCGCCTATAATTGGTGGCATACTTATGAGATAGACAGTCCAGTCGAGGCTGCTACACTGACTTGGACCCAGTTCTCGGATATGTTTATGAGAGAGTTTGTCCCCCAGAGACTCAGGGATGCATGGCACGCAGAGTTTGAGCATTTGCGCCAGGGTGCTATGACCGTTTCAGAGTATGTTATTTGTTATACCAGGTTGTCCAAGCATGCACCGGCTTTGGTTGCTACAGTTCGGGAGAGAGTTCGCAGGTTCATTGAGGGTCTTATTCCACCCATCAGATCTAGCATGGCTCGAGAGTTGGAGATGGACATTCCTTATTAGCAGGTAGTGAGCATTGCTAGGAGGATTGAGGGTATGCTCGCCAGGGAGCGAGGAGAGAGGGAGGCCAAGAGGTCTCGAGAGTCGGGTCACTACTCTGGTGCCCGTACCCCATCAGCAGGTCGTTATGGCAGAGGTTATTCGGGTCACCCTGTACATTCAGCTCTTCCAGCAGCCAGCAGTATTCCAGCTCCACCTACACCTTAGGAGCCTTATTATGCACCTCCAGTTTCTAGCGCGCCTCCTGCGCGGGGTGCTTCCAGAAGTCAGTCCAGCAGACCTGGCCCTAGTCAGTCATAGGCACCGCGTCCTCCCAGAGCTTGTTACGAGTTTGGCGATACATGTCACTTGGTAAGGGATTGCCCCAGACTTGGGAGGAGCGCACCCCCACAGACTTCTCAGCCACAGCGTGCTCCTCAGGGTTCTCAGGACATGGTCACAGCTCCAGTTGCTACCCCACCTGCCCAGCCGGCTAGGGGCGGAGGTCGGGGAGATAGAGGTCGCCCTCGCGAGAGGGGCCAGGCCAGATATTATTGTATTCCTGCTCGCACAGAGGTTGTTGCCTCCGACTCCGTCATTACAAGTATTATATTAGTTTGTCACAGAGAGGGATCGGTTGTATTTGATCCGGGCTCTACTTACTCTTATGTGTCTTCTTACTTTGCTCCGCATTAGGGTGTGCCTCGGGATTCTTTGAGTGCCCCCGTTTATGTTTCTACTCCTGTGGGAGATTCTCTTGTTGTGGACCGCATTTATTGGTCATGTTTGGTTACTATTCGTGGTTTTGAGACTAGAGCAGATTTACTGTTACTCGGTATGGTGGATTTTGACATTATTCTGGGCATTGACTGGTTGTCGCCCCATTTTTCTATTCTTGATTGTCACGCCAAGACCGTGACGCTGGCTATGCCAGGTATCCCGCGTGTTGAGTGGAGTGGTACTTTAGATCACACTCCCAGTAGAGTTATCTATTTTCTTAAAGCTCGGCGCATGGTTGAGTAGGGGTGTGCCGCGTATTTGGCTTATGTGAGAGATGTTAGTGTTGATACCCCTTCTGTTGATTCTGTTCCAGTGGTACGGGATTATCCCGATGTATTTCCAGCTGATCTACCGGGCATGCCGCCTGATAGAGACATTGATTTTGGCATTGATCTGTTGCCGGGCACTCAGCCCATTTCCATTCCTCCATATCGTATGGCTCCTCCTGAGTTGAAGGAGTTGAAGGATGAGTTGCAGGAATTGCTTGGTAAGGGTTTTATTCGACCCAGTGTTTCACCGTGGGGTGCTCCTATTTTGTTTGTGAAGAAAAATGATGGTTCTATGCGCATGTGTATTAACTATCGCCAGTTGAACAAGGTTACAGTGAAGAACCGTTATCCTTTGCCTCGTATAGATGATCTGTTTGACCAGCTTCACGGCGCACAGGTGTTTTTTAAGATTGACTTGCGCTCAGGTTACCATCAGTTGAAGATTCGGGAGCCAGATATCCGGAAGACTGCCTTAAGGACTCGATATGGCCATTATGAGTTTCTTGTCATGTCATTTGGGCTGACCAATACCCCTGCAGCTTTCATGCATTTGATGCACAGTGTGTTCAGGCCATATCTTGACTCGTTCGTGATTGTTTTTATTGATGATATTCTGGTGTATTCCCGGAGTCGGGAAGATCATGAGCATCACCTGAGGACCGTGCTACAGACCTTGAGGGAGAAAAAGATATATGCAAAGTTCTCAAAATGTGAGTTTTGGCTGAGTTCTGTGGCATTCCTAGGCCATGTGATTTCTAGTGAGGGTATTCGGGTTGATCCGAGGAAGGTGGAGGCCGTGCAGAGTTGGCCCAGGCCATCCTCAGCTACAAAGATTCGTAGTTTCCTTGGCTTGGGGGGCTACTACCGTCGTTTCATGGAGGGATTTTCATCGATTGCTGCCCCTATGACTAGATTGACCCAGAAGGGTGCCCCATTTCAGTGGACAGAGGAGTGTGAGGCGAGCTTTCAGAAGCTCAAGACAGCTTTGACTACAGCCCCTATTTTGATGTTGCCTACCGGTTCGGGGTCTTATACTGTCTATTGTGACGCCTCGAGAGTTGGCCTTGGAGCAGTGTTGATGCAGGACGGTAGGGTGATTGCCTACGCGTCCAGACAGTTGAAGATACATGAAAAGAATTACCCTGTCCACGACCTTGAGTTAGCTGCCATTGTTCATGCCTTGAAGATCTGGCGTCATTATTTATATGGAGTGCATTGCGAGATCTATACTGATTATCGGAGTTTGCAGCACTTGCTCAAGCAAAAGGATCTGAATATGCGTCAGAGGAGGTGGTTAGAGCTACTGAAGGATTATGACATCACTATCCTATATCACCCGGGCAAGGCCAACGTGGTGGCGGATGCCTTGAGTCGCCGGGCGGAGAGTTTGGGGAGTTTGGCATATTTACCAGCTTCAGAGAAGCCTATGGTGATGGATGTTCAGGCCTTAGCTAGCCAGTTCGTGAGATTGGATCATTCGGAGCCCAGTCGAGTTCTAGCTTGTGTGGTTTCCCGGTCCTCCTTAGTTGATCGTATCAGGGAGCGGCAGTATGATGACCCTCATTTGCTTGTCCTTTGGGACAAGGTTCAGCGTGGAGATGCCAGGGATGTGACCATTGGAGATGATGGAGTATTGAGGATGCAGGGCCGGATTTGTGTGCCCAATGTTGATTGTCTTCGAGAGATGATTCTAGCAGAGGCCCATAGTTCGCGGTATTCCATCCATCCGGGTGCCGCGAAGATGTATCAGGACCTGAGGCAGCACTACTAGTGGAGGCGGATGAAGAAGGATATAGTTGGTTATGTGTCTAGATGCCTCAACTGCCAGCAGGTGAAGTATGAGCACTAGTGCCCGGGTGGGTTGCTCCAGCAGATAGAGATTCCGGAGTGGAAATGGGAGCGCATCACCAAGGATTTTGTATTTGGACTTCCACGGACCTTGAAGAAGTTTGATTCCATTTGGGTTATTGTGGACCGGCTGACCAAGTCCGCTCATTTCATTCCTGTGTGTATCACTTATTCATCGGAGCGGTTGGCGGAGATTTATATCAGGGAGATCGCCCGTTTGCATGGTATTCCAGTTTCTATCATTTCAGACAGAGGTACTCAGTTTACATCGCGGTTATAGAGAGCCGTGCGGCAGGAGTTAGGCACTCGGGTGGAGTTGAGCACAGCATTTCACCCCCAGACGGACGGACAGTCCGAGCGCACTATTCAGATTCTTGAGGATATGCTCCGTGCGTGTGTGATTGAGTGCGGAGGGTCTTGGGATCATTTCTTTCCACTGGCGGAGTTTGCTTACAATAACAGCTATCAGTCCAACATTCAGATGGCGCCGTATGAGGCTTTATATGGTAGGAGGTGCAGATCTCCGGTGGGTTGGTTTGAGACGGGTGAGGCCAGGCTATTGGGCACAGAGATGGTTCAGGATGCATTGGAGAAGGTTAAGGTGATTTAGGATAGACTCCATACAGCCCAGTCCAGGCAGAAGAGTTACGCGGACAGGAAGGTTCGTGATGTTTCGTATATGGTTGGTGAGCGGGTTCTGCTTCGGGTCTCGCCTATGAAAGGCGTCATGCGGTTTGGGAAGAAAGGAAAGTTGAGTCCGAGGTTTATTGGCCCTTTTGAGATCTTGAGGCGAGTTGGGGAGGCTGCCTATGAGCTTGCCTTACCTCCCAGTTTGGCCAGAGTTCATCCGGTATTTCATGTTTCGATGCTCCGGAGATATCACGGTTATCTGTCGCACGTGTTGGATTTCAGTTCAGTCCAGCTGGACAAGGATCTATCCTATGTCGACGAGCCAGTGGCTATTTTGGACAGTCAGATCAGGAAGTTGAGATCAAAGAACATCGCTTCAGTGAAGGTTCAGTGGCGGGGTCAGCCGGCCGAGGAGGCGACTTGGGAGATCGAGCAGGATATGCGCAGCCAGTACCCTCATCTTTTCTCTACCTCAGGTATGTTCTCTATGCTCGTTCGAGGACGAACGAATGTTTAAGTGTAGGAGGATGTAACGACCCGGCCGGTCGTTTTTGGAATTTACGCCCCGATCCCCCATTAACTGCTTCCCCTAAGTTCATTTCTGCTATTTTGGTATGCCGGGACGTTCGGTGTTAAGTTTTGGAGAGTTTTGGGACACTTAGTCCCTAAATGAGAGCTTAAGTGTTGAAAAATGGTCCGTAGTCGGAACAGTGTGAAGACAACCTCGGAATAGAAATCTGATGGTTCCGTTAGCTTCGTTAGGTGATTTCGGGGTTGGGAGCGTGTTCAGAAGGTATTTTGGACGTCCGTAGCTTATTTAGGCTTGAAATGCCGAAGTTTGAATTTCTTGAAGTTTCCGGTCCAATAGTGCGTTTTTGATCCGAGGGTCGGATTGGAATTCATGAAGTTACAACAGTTCCGTCATGTCATTTGGGATGTGTGTGCAAAATTTCAGGTCATTCGGACGAGGTTCGGGTAGGTTTTTTGATCGAAAGCGTGTTTTGTTGGAAATTGAAGTTCCTAGGCTTGAATCCTTGATTAAATCGGGTTTCCGATGTTGTTTTAGGTGTTTATAAGATTTGTACAAGTTTGAATAAGGTATTAGGTGGTATTGGTGCTCTTGGTTGAGGTCTCGGGGGCCTCGGGATGATTTCAGGTGGTTAACGGAAGAAGTTTGGAAGTTAAGAGGTAGCAGTTCTACTGCTTCTGGTATCTTTTCGCTTCTGGGGCTTGGGAACCACAGAAGCGAAGCCGCAAAAGCTGCCTTGGCTTCGCAGAAGCGATTTTTGGTCACCTTCCAGGAAACCGTAGAAGCGGTAGGAATTCCGTAGAAGCGGATCCGCTTCTGCGAGATGGGAACCGCAGAAGCGGAAGCTGGGATTTTAAAGGAATCCGCAGAAGCGGCCAGTGTTCCGCAAAAGCGGGACCGCAGAAGCGGAAATCCCTGGGCAGAAATAGAAATGTCGAGGGTTTAATTTCATAAATTTGCAAAATAATTGAGAGCTCGGTTTAAGGCGATTTTGAGTGGGTTTTGAAGTGAAGATCACCGGGTAATGTTTCTTTGGTCCCTTCTTGTTATATTTCATCATTATATAGTTAAATACATCATCAGAATTCGAAATTAGGATCAAAAATTGGATAATTTGGGGTAAAACTTCATTACCTAAACTATTGAGTTTTGAGTGGGCATTTGACCTCCGATTTGGGAGATTTTTATATGGTTAGACTCGTCAGGGTACGAGGGTTCTAAAAATGTGAAAATTATTCGATTCCGAGGCGTTGGCTTGAAGGGAATTTTGGTCATTTCACCTAATTTCACGTCGTAGCTTTGAATTTAATAGCAAAACTAGGTGTTTGCGATGTTATTTATAATGTGTAATTGAATTGAATAGATTTGGGCCATTTTGAGTCGGATACTCGTGGCAAGAGCGTGGTTTCTAGTTGATATTGAGCCGGTTCGAGGTAAGTGGCTTGTCTAACTTTGTGTGGGGGACCTTTTCCCCTTAGGATATGATCTTGAATATTTGAATGCCCCGTACGTGAGGTGACGACCGCGTACTTGAGCTAATTGTTGTAAATCCGTTTCTACTTGAAGTATTTAAATTGAGATTTCTTGTTTACTTGTTCATTTTAACTGTAAGTTTGTACCTGTGCTAGCTTAGAGACTCATGTTTAGCTGGCTTACCTGCTTATTTGCTTTAACTGTGCTATTTGTACTCTGTGAAGCATGTTAGGCTATAATTTACTACTTCGTGTCCTGATTTTTAGCATTGTTCCGAGATTTAGGAATCGTTGTTGTTGTGTGTTTAATTTGGGACTACGGGACGACTTCCCGGGAGATTCCTCTGTACTTGAGATATTCTGGACTGAGGATGAGGGATACCAAGAGATCCCTGGCACATGTGTTTCTATATATATATATTGGGATACCAAGAGATCCCCGGTTTACTTATTGAGGATACCAAGAGATCTTCAGGATACTAAGAGATCCCCGACTTACTTATTGAGGATACTAAGAGATCCTCGAGATACCGAGAGATCCCCGGTGTTAATGATAAGGATACCAAGAGATCCTCGGGATACCAAGAGATCCCCCGGCTACTATTCCTTGTGAGGGCGGTTTTCCGTATATTGTTTACCTTTGCTTTCTATTACTGTTCTTCCTTATTTACCTGGTTTAGATTCTCGCTGTAGACTTTATTTAAACTATTTCTGTTATCTCATTATTTATTATGTTATCTCAGTAGGGCCCTGACCTTCCTCGTCACTACCCAACCGAGGTTAGGCTTGGCACTTACTGAGTACCGCTGTGGTGTACTCATGCCCTTCCTGTGCATGTTTTTCATGTGCAGATCCAGGTACTTCCTCCCAGACGTATCATCCTCGTGGTGGAGAGTCCTAGCTGAGACTTGAGGTATATCTGCTACGTTCGCAGACCAGGAGTCTCTACTCTAATCCGGCTTTAGCAGATAGTTCCTTTTCTTTCCTTTCATGTTGTTTAGACATTCTGGTGTAGAGCAGTTTACTACATTCTATTAGCCTGTGTTTCCCGTGAGTTTCCGGGTTTTGGGATTTAGTTGTAGACTTCCGCATATTTTGAGTTGTATAGGCCGAGTGGCCTTATATACAGTTGTTATTTCCGTATGTTCAGTTTTAATTGATTATTCCGCAAATGTTAAATTGTTATTCCGCACTGTTAGGCTTACTTAGTTGTAGGAACTAGGTGCCATCACGACATGTTCGTGGAGGGTGAACTGGGGTCGTGACAAAGCCACTTCAAGGTGACATTTGTAAGTCCAGTTGTCTACGCACTTATGAAACTAGGCGGTGTTCATGGCTGAAAGAAACACAACAATGAGAACCAAAGACGGTTAAGGGTTGATTGTGTGACATATGGTTGTCTAGGTATACACAGTTCGACGGTTCAAAGATATCAAATCTACTGATTGATCGAGTATATCCGACATATGTTCACTACTGAAAGTTCAAAGGGAAACCTACTTATCCAGATGCGATTAAGCCTTACTTGCGAATCACATAGTTTTTTCAAGCATATTTTCTTGTATAGCCATTCCCCATTCATGTTGGGGATCATTGGGTTTTATTAATTAAAACAAAAGAGGTGTGAATGGAAAATGGTGGGAAATAAAATTTTGAATTAGTCCCTATTACAAAGGAACTTTGTCCCTCATTGGATAGGAAGAGGAAAATTCTTGTGCTTTTATATAGAAGCACTTATTCTAGCTCTTAAAGAGTATAGAAGAGAGAAATCATTGCGCCGTCATCGTCGTCGCTCGCTCGGCTCGACTTCAGCTTTGCTTTTGCTTGGATTTGGATTTGGTCAATTGATATGATTGATTGATAATTTTTTGGACGAATTTATTTTTCTTTTCCGTTATTTAATATTTCCTTTCCTAATATTTTTGCGCGAAAAATATTAATTTGGAATTTCACAGCATTATTTTTGAATGGTCAAATTCGCGACCAAATATTCGATTTAACATAAATTCAAACTTTCTGTTACACCTTATCAACGAATAGCCACCTTTGCACATGTTGGGACTCAACTTTATTGGCTACAAATAGAGAGGCTCAGCCTCATTTTTAACCACTGATATCTAAAATCTCTCCCCTCTATCTTCTGTATTCTGCATTATTTTTCAAAGAAAAAACATAAGTATTTTGTGTGATTTGCTCCGCCATTTGAGTTCGCCGAAGTTATGTGATTTGAAGTGCCGCTATCATAGAATAGTTATTCCATTATATCCTGGGAGAAATTAATCCGAATCTTCCGGCAAATGTGAGGGGATAAAATTCCTTAAAGACACACAAGAAACATGTGGGCTCGGAATTTTCTGTTTTTGTTTTGTTTAACTATTGTCTTCTGATTTCTTGTTTTGAATACAGAATACTAATAGAAACCTTAAGAACATATGTAGAATAACATAAAATAAGATTGTCACCTCTTTGTTTGTATAATTATAAGAATCTATCATATGCATTTATGGTCTGGTTTCATAAGAAGGAGCTTGAAACTTTTCATTTCTGGTTATGTAGCATCTAGGTAACTACTCCTTAGCAACAATCTTGTACATTTCGGCTGTGAAATAGTTATTTCTTAAAGTAAAGTAGGATTGGCTAGTTCTTTTTCCTTACTCCTAGAAAGTCAGTTCATTTGACGAATCAGACTTTCCTTTGACTTTTCTAATGAGCTTAGATCATCTAGTTAATACGCGCTGATTTTTTATCTGGTTTGGCTTTTGTGCTCTGCAGGATGTTCTACTTGTGCATGCAAACCAAAAAAAAAGGGTTCATATGCCAAATAGATTGTGGAAAAGAGTTAAAGAGCCCAGAAATTATGAGCAGGCTCCTGAAATCATCAATAACCATTTGGTAATGGTAATAACTTACTTATTCATATACCTTTATATTATTGTTTTTCTAAAAAGGAAAGAATTTCAATCCCTCATTCTCTATTCCATGACGAAATATTACAGATGTACTAGCCAAAGTTTCTTGTGCACAATGCGGGTGAGCCAGAAGGGCCTAATTCCAAGGCCCCCCAAAGAGAAGAGAATGTCCCAAGTGACTCACTTCAGATATTTAACATAGATGAATCGCCGCCTGGCCATATGTTCTCTGAAGGGCAGTTCCGCGATGCTAGGGCCATGAAGACTCCCGACCTGGGGACGACCCACGAAGGGAATGACATTTTTTAGGAATGCTTTGCAGGGGTCGAGGATGGTCCCGGCCCTGATGCTTCTTTTATTTTGATGAGGCTCAGCGGCTTCATAAACAAGTAAGTTTCTGCCTCCATAATTATGTTCGTCTTCTATTCTTGTTTTTCCAAGTCTAACTCTTTTTCTTTGTGTGAAGGTCCTGACGCTCTATCGACAAGCATTTTCCAAATCTTAAGCCGAGCTTGCCTTATGCGAGGCCGAAATCAAGAAGCTTGTGGAAGAGAGGGACGGCCTCAAACTCCTCTACGTTCAAAAAGAGGAGGAGACCAGGAACCTTCGAGCCGACCTGACGAAGACTCATCGAGAACAGACTAAGCTCATTGAGCAGGTAGTGTAACTTTTTATGAATTTGTTATGTGTTCATTTGACTTAGCTACTAACATTTCGACTTTGCAAGACCAGTAGAAGGGCGAGCTGGTGGAGCAGCTTCGAGAGGAGGTCAAGGCGAAAGAGTCTGAGACCCTGGGGTGGAAGTAGCATATGGATCATCTTGCCTTGAATAAAGACACGCTTCGGGCCCAGCTGGATTCGGTCGAATGCCGACTTCAAAATGTGAAGGGGGGAAGCTTGGCCCGGAGCTGGAAGATTGAGGAGCTTGAAGCTAAGTCAGCCGCCGAACTTGCAAAGGGTAAATCTAAGGCGGAGGCGTTTGTGGCCTCTTATCGAGATGACGTCAAGGCTTCCAGCATTCGGGCACTGGAGATCCTTACTGCTGTTGAAGTCAAATTGTCGTGCGCTGTCGATCAGGCCAGGCGACGATCTCAGAGAGAGACTCTCGAGAAAGTGCACGCTTTTGGCTTTGACCTCTCAGCTGATATTTAAAAGGCAAAAACATTGGAGGAGGAGGCTGACGCTTTACTCTCCGATGATGAAGACTCTGCCGAGAGCGGAGGAGATGAGGATGAAGTCCCCGAGGGGCAGGTTCTCAAAGATGTTGCTCCCAAAGATGCGGCTCTCAAAGTAGACTCGGCCCATAGGATTTTGTTTTTTGTGCAAGGCCCCTTGTGGGCATTGTAAATACCTTTTATGTATATGAAGAGTTCCTTTTCTTTCTGCTCCATCTCCGATTTGTTGTGAAGTCTGCTTTGTTTTTGTTTTTGTTTTTTGAAATATTTTTATGTTATGACTTCAATAATCGAGTGAGCACTAGCTCGGACTCAGAGTAAAACAAACCCTTAGGTTTTTTAGTAATCAATGGACAATCTTTGAACTTATAGTAGAATATCTCTTTAGGGTTTTTGATGAATCCTCGAACTATGCTTAAGTCGATTTTATGCAAGCTCGGGATGGTAGGACCCTTAGGTCCTAGTTGAGTGAGAACAATGTCTCGAACTCTAAATGTTTTGGCCCTTAGGTTCTTTTAGGTTTGGCCGATATGGCCTCAGAAAGATGGCTATTATTTCCCCCTTTTTGGCTAGAATACTTAGTAAAAATCTTTTTATGCCTTACCATGTATTTTTTACCCATTGGTTTTTTTTTTGGGGTCCGATGTCGACTGGAACCCCTTTGCCATTTGTGCCTTAGCACATTTGTGTTTGGATAATTTGATACCACTTAAGGTTTTCTTTTGAGGGTTGATTTTATCTAAACCATCTTTAGTCGTTTTGTCGGGGATAGCCTTTTAACCGGTTTTCGATGTATTTGAAGGCCTGCTATTTAATGCGGGATTCGGATGTCTCCGAGCCGCGTTATTTGGCCGTAGCCTTTATTTCGGGCTTAGCCTTTTGTATGGTTATAGCCTCTGGGTATGTCTCTTGGACTTATTCCCCGATAACATTTTGAACTTGTTCGAAATGTTACTCCCCGAGTATGATGGCCTTGGCCTTTACGTCGAGGGGTACCTCTTTGAGGTCCTACGAATCCGAGATTAGATAACTCGAATGTATTAACTATCGATAACAGTCCCAGAGTATTCGAGGTGTAATTGCATTTTTAGCCTTGAGCCATTTCTCACAGAATCACAAGTTCGGAGCTAGTATAGTAGCAAATTTATTTGAGACACAAAGTGTTTGAAATAGAAAGAATGCTTCTTTGAATAATTCATACATGCGTACATATTTTGCCATCGGAACTAGACTATTGTATATGGACACGGTTCATCCGACCGTTTGGCTCATTACAAGGTTTTCCTATCGAGACCCTTTTTGGCGTGAAGTATTTTCCTCGAAAATATAACCTTCGAGGGTGATACCCCCCAGTATTCGAGGTTGATTGAAAAGAAGGCTTGGATACTGTTGACTATTTCTTAGGTATCACATAGTTGTTTCCTCGTTAAAACCGTGCTGGAAAACCCCCTTTGGGATAAAACTCGATCTAAGGGAAAAAGAGTGCAACGCGTGCTTTAATACCTAAGGTCTTCGTTTATAAGGGTTCTCTCGATGTCTTCGATTGAACACCTCCAATAGTTAGTATCAAATGCAAATGGAAAAACGGACAAAGTCATACCTCAGCAATAATATCGTTTGAGTAGTGATACATTCTAGTTGTTTGGCAATTGTTCGCCTTCCATCGTGCCAAGTTTGTAAGATCCCTTTCCAATGACTCGATATGGTCCTTCCCAATTCAGGCCTAGTTTCCCTTCAGCCGGATCTCGACTATTGAGGGTGACTTTCTTCAGAACTAAGTCCGCGATTCCGAAATGGCGAAGGTTGGTTCATCTATTATATTTTATTCTAGATTCCTTGCTTCTGCGCAGCCATCCAAAAAGTGCAGCTTCTCATTTTTCATCTAATAGTTTGAGGCTAGTATTCATAGCCTCGTGATTTGATTCCCTCGATACATGTCGAAATTAGGCGTTGGGTTCCCCAACCTCGACTGGAATTAAGGCCTCGGAGGCATATACTAAGGAGAACGGGGTTGCCCTCGTGCTGTACTTCGATGTCTTTCGATATGCCCAAAGAACCTTGGGTAGAACTTCTCTCCAATTCCCTTTAGCGTCATTCAACCTTTTCTTTAACTTTTAAATTATAGTATTGTTTGTCGATTCGGCCTGTTTGTTTCCGCTCAGGTGATACGGCGTTGATAAGATCCTTTTTATTTTGTGTGCTTCGAGGAACTTTGTAACCTTGTTCCCGATGAATTGCTTACTGTTGCCGCATACGATTTCGGCAGGTATCCCGAATCGACACACGATGTGGTCCCAGATGAAGTCTATAACTTCTTTTTCTCTGACCTTCTCGAAGTCCTGTGCTTCCACCCAATTAGAAAAGTAGTCAGTCACAAACAAAATGAATTTAGCTTTACCTAGGGCCGTTGGCAAAGGTCCAAAGATGTCCATTCCCCATTTCATGAAAGGCCCTGGGGACAGGACTGAAAAAAGTTGCTCTCCGGGCTGATGAATCATCGGTGCAAACCTTTGACATTTATCACATTTTCTAACAAAATCCTTAGTGTCTTTTTCCATGTTATCCCAGTAATACCCTGCTCTAGTAATTTTGCGAATCAAAGACTCATGTCCGGAGTGGTTTCCACAAGTGCCTTCGTGGATCTCTCGTATAACATAATCGGTGTCCCCTGGCCCTAAACATACCGCCAATGGTCCATCGAACGTCCTTCTGTATAATGTTCCATCTTCATCCAATGTGAACCGAGCAGCCTTGGTTCGTAGGCCCATCGACTCTTTATGGTCCGATGGGAGCTTTCCATTTTTTAAATACTCAACACACTTATTCCTCCAATCCCAAGTCAAACTTGTAGAATTTATCCCGGCATGACCCTCCTCGACCACAAATCTCGATAATTGGACGACATTCCCCGGGATAACATCATCTTCTTTGACTGATGACCCCTAGTTTATAAGTGCATCAGCCTAACTGTTTTGTTCTCAAGTTACATGGTCTAGAGTCTACTCCTTGAAGCGGTGCAAGGTTACCTGTAGCTTATCCAAATACCTTTGCATCCTATCTCTCGAACTTCAAAGCTTTTGTTTCCTTGGTTCACCACAAATAAAGAATCGCACTTGGCTTTCAATGACTTCTTCCCCCAAGCTTTTAGCTAGCTCGAGACCTACAATCATGGCCTCATACTCCGCCTCATTGTTAGTCAACCTAGAAGTTTTGATAGATTGTCTAATAGTGTTACTTGTGGGTGTCTTCAAAAAATTGCCAAGCTCGAACCCTTTCACATTCTAGGCACCATCGGGAAGAGGGTCCATACCCCTGATGATGTACCCAATTTTAGTAGAACTTCTTTTTCCACTTCGGGTATGAGGGTTGGCGTAAAATCGGCCATGAAGTCTGCTAAAATTTGAGACTTGATGGCTGTTCGGGGTTGATATTCGATATCGTACCCGCCAAGTTCGACGGTCAATTTGGCCAATGGGCCCGATAACTCGGGCTTGTGCAAAACATTTTGAGAGGATAAGTGGTTATCACACATATGGGAACACTGGAAATATGGCTTTAACTTTCTAGATTCACTTAATAATGCTAGTGCCAATTTCTCTAAGTGTGGATACCTAGTTTCAGCATCTCCTAAGGTCCGACATACGTAATAAACAGGAAACTGTGTACCTTGCTCTTCTCGAACTAGTACACCACTTACCGCTGTTTTGGACTCTGCCAAGAATAAGTACAGCTTCTCTTCTACCTTCGGAGTGTGGAGCAGAGGTGGGCTCGATAAGTATCGCTTCAATTCTTCCAATGCTTGTTGACATTCCAGGGTCCATGCAAATCATTTTTCTTTTTGAGTAAGGAAAAGAACCTTTGGCTTCGATCTGATGACCTCGAAGTGAATCAGCCCAAGGTAGCTATCTGTTCGGTTAGCCTTTGTATGGCTTTCACACTGTATACGATGGCGATATCCTCGATGGCCTTAATCTAATCAGGGTTGATTACAATTCCCCGATTTGATACCATGAAGCCAACGAATTTGCCCGAGCCGACCCGAAAGGCACATTGTTTGGGGTTAAGTTTCATGTTGTACTTCCTCAAGATATCGAATGTTTCCTGCAAATGAGTAAAATGGTCCTCTGCGTGCAGGGACTTAACTAGCATGTCATCAATATAAACTTCCATTGACTTACCTATTTGTTCTTAGAACATCTTATTTACTAGGCATTGGTAAGTAGCTCCTACGTTTTTTAGCTCCAAGGGCATTACATTGTAACAGTATGTTCCATACTTGGTGATAAATAAGGTCTTCTCCAGGTCTTCCGGGTTCATCAGAATTTGATTGTACCGGGAATAGGCATCAAGAAAGATAAGAATCTTGTGGCCAGCCGTAGCATCGATCATGCAATTGATGTTATGTAGTGGAAAAGAGTCTTTAGGGCAGGCCTTGTTTAAATCCCTGTAATCTACGCACATTCTAAGTTTGTTCCCTTTTTTAGGGACTACAACTACATTGGCTAAAAATTTGGGGTATTTTACCTCCCAAATAAACCCCATTTTAAGAAGTTTAGTTACACATCCTTTATGAATGCATGCTTCATCTCAGACTGGGCCTTCTTTTGGTTCACTGGTTTGAACCTGGGGTTGAGGCTTAGCCGGTATGTTGTTATTTCCGATGGGATCCCTGTCATGTCTAAATGGGACCAAGAAAAATAATCAATGTTATCGGTAAGAGATTGAATGAGTTTTTTCCTGAGTTTGGGGGTTAGCCCCGTTCCCTGGTATACCTTTCGCCCGGGCATGTACTTAATTAGTATAACCTGTTCCAGCTCCTCGACCGTTGACTTGGTTGCATCTGATTCTTCAGGAGCAACGAGAGTTTGAGGAGTAAGGAAATCTTCTTCTTCGATTACCTATTTCCCCGATTCGGTCGAGGTTGGGGACGGTGATTGCTATTTGGCCATCTGCTTATCTTTGGTGCTCGATTTTTCTAAAGTACAAGGTGCTGATATCGACGTCACCTCATCAACTGCAAACATTTTCTTTGCAGCGTGTTGTTCCCCGTAAACTGTTTTCACACCATCCACTGTCAATAATTTCATCATTTGATGAATGGTCGACGATACATCCCTCATATTGTGGATCCATCGCCTTTCGAGTAGTGCATTATATCTCTTGTGGCCTTTGATAACACGGAATTTCGTACCTTGGATGGTCCCGGCCACGTTTACTGGAAGGATTATCTCCCCCTTTAGTGTTTCAATTGTCATGTTGAAGTCGTTTAGGACTCGAGATGCAGGCACAATTTGGTCTTGCAGGCTGAGCTGCTCTACAACCCTCGATCTGATTATGTTTGTTGAGCTACCTGGATCCACTAGAACACGTTTAACTTGAATTTTATTTAACAAAATAGGAATTACCAGGGCATCGTTGTGCGGCTGAGAAATGCCTTCCGCTTCTTCGTCGTTGAACGATAGGATGCCTTCGAGCACATAACCCCAAGTCCGCTTTTCTCTAGTGATCGACACCGTGGCACGTTTGAAAATAGGCCCTTGTGGAAGCCAACGATCATATGAATTACATGTTGCGGTTCTTCCTGCTCATTCTTTCTATTGACGTGTCTTTCTCTGAAGTGATTCTTAGCTCGATCACTGAGGAACTCTCGAAGGTGGACCTCGTTGAACAATCGAGCTACCTCCTCCCTCAGCTGTATGCAATCTTCGGTCCTATGGCCATGTGTGCCATGATACTTACACATCAAGTTTGGGTTTCTTTGAGAAGGATCGATTTATATAGGTCTGGGCCACCTACTGTCTTTGATCCTTCTGATAGCCGATACAATCCCCAATGCATCGACACTGAAATTATACTCCAATAACCGAGGTGCTTCTGCGGGATTGCTATGTTTGTCAAAACTATTCTTACTCATAAGTCCCTGAGAATTTTGCCCTCGATGATTTCTTCGATCATTCCGAGGAGGATTGCACCCCGAACCAATGTTTCTTCGATCTGCGATATATGTCTGATACCGTTCTTTATTCAACCTTGGTTCCCTGTCGGTATCCATCGGGGCATTAACTGCCAATCTGTCTGTATGACTGAACCTGAGGGGGATCTCAGTTGGTCGTCCTCAACCCTGATCTTCGATTGATAATGATTATGCACATCTGCCCAAGTTACAGCTAGATATTCGATCAGGTTTTGCTTCAACTGTCGTGATGCTATCGAACTCTGCTCGTTCAACCCTTGGGTGAAAGCTTGAACGGCCCAATCATATGTGGCCGGTGGTAATTCCATTCGCTCTATTTGAAATCGGGATACGAGCTTCCTTAGCATTTCATCACCCCTCTGTCTTATCTTAAAAACGTCTCATTTCCTTGTTGCGACCTTTATGGCCCCGGCGTGCGCCTTCACGAAGGCATCTGCTAACATAGCAAAAAAGTCGATCGAATTCGGTGGCAAGTTTTTATACCAAATCATTGCTCCCTTTGACAAAGTTTCCCCAAATTTTTTCAACAAAACCGACTCGATCTCATCATCATTTAAGTCGTTTCCTTTAATCTCTCATGTGTACAATGTGATGTGTTCATTAGGGTCACTCATCCCGTGGTATTTAGGTAAATCTGACAGACGGAACTTCTTAAGAATGGGCATTGGAGCCGCACTCTAAGGAAATGACTTTTGTACGAACTTTTTTGCATCCAAACCTTTTATGATCGAGAGTGCCCCCGGTATTTGATCAACACAGGAGTTGTATGTTTCCACTTTCTTGTCATTATCTTCGATTTTTTTCTCTCCCGACTCGATTCCTTTGGTGAGCTCCTCGAGCATCTTCATAATTGCAGGATCAGTCCCCGATCCATTACCCTTCGACCTTTTCGGCACCGGCTCAATACGGCGAGTGATTTCTTGTTTGACCACACTCGAAGTTTTATGTTGACTTTAAAGCTGAGCGATAGCAACCTCCTGAGCCTGTAGCATGGAGGCTAACTCCCCCATCTCCTGCACCTTGTGTTCCTTGGCCACAAGATCGGCCTTCCATACTTACTCTCCCCTCGGCATCTACTCCTAAATCCGCATTCAAAGCAATGTGAGAAATGATATCGATTACATTGACCGAAACTCCCCCGGGATTAACCGGTGGCCTCCGGCTCCTGGAGCAATTATGTTCTCGTTTTCCTCATGAAATCCAAGACCATCGTCACTATGTGCGGGTGCGTTGTGGGAATTTGACATGTTTTAACCTGAGAACAAATATTCTTGACTAGAACAAGTGTGAAAATAACGTGTGTTATCATAATCAGTACCGAAATAATCACTATGATCTTTGGCCCCACGGTGGGCGCCAAACAATTTACCCTAAAATCAGAGTAACAATTAAATTTGAATTGTGATTTTGTGATTTAATCCAATATTAATTGATAAAATTGAAATCAAATGTATTAATTAAAGAGTAAAGTAAGTCAAACCAGTGTGCAAGCAAGTCTCGACCTCAATCTATGGCAGCCTCGAGGTAGGTTAGTCAGAACAATAAAATAATAGGGCAATTCAGATGAAAAGTAAGCAAGAAAGTGATGTATGTATATTCTCTTGTCAATGATTGATTCCTTACAAATGATTGGGATCTTCTTTATATAGTAGGGGAATCCTAAATAAGGTGCACTTCTAATTATAGCAGGGAATCTTATTATACAGCTGTCTAACCGCCTAGTACAAATCCGCTCCGGAATTTACGCTGTGATCTTAGGGCCACTGCGGGAATTTCACTCTTTTTGTTATGAAACCATAAAGGTATTATCTCGAGGTTTGTCATACTTTGCCTCGGTGTTCATCGAGCACTTCGATCTTTGAGTCTTGTACTCCGCCGTCGGGCTCAAGCCTAGTCCATTTTGAACTTGTTCTCGAAGTGACCCCTCGAGCCTATGGAATCGGACATGCCTCATTTCCACCGTATACACAATGCAAAGGCGCGATTAACTAAAATGACTCAGATGCGAATACGCATGAGAAAACTTGCCTTAAAGATAAGGTTTGAACCTCCCTCAATCCCATGTATTTGGCTCTTGATCAAATTTTGTTCCTAGAAACCTGAATCTATGCACTCTTGTTAGTTTATTTTCCTAAGCATGTTTTCGGATTCCGTTTTTAGTATAACTAGTAAATAGAATCAGAAATTGATGCTCGAGAATCACATACTATCTTCGCTCCTTTTCCCCCCTTACTTTCTGTGTTGAATTAAGGTATACGCAAATCGGGTGAGATGGAGTGTACTTAATATTTTTATTCTATCTTGTTATATTTACACTACGCCCAACCTGCCTCCCAACTCTATTACCACATCAACCCTCTTCAACATCACTACCTAGACTAACAACTTCCTCTTTTGTTGTCTGTAACCTCACCATCCTCCTTGTCCTCCCTGTCTTTATAACCCCCTCCTCAACCACTTTTGTTTTTGTGCAGCAACTTCCTCCCTTGTAGGTTAATCTATGGCAAGGTTAAGATTTGTTAATTTAGGTGGTTGTCTGATGGATTCGTCGACACAAATGTTTATTTCAGGGCATACATTGGAGAACAAAATGGAATTTACTAGAAAAGGAATCTTTTGGAAGAATTCCCAGGGAATTAAGTACTCCCACTTGTTCCTATTTTTAGGGGGACTCAAAGTTTGACTTTTTCGAGAGTTCATATTGTTTAACTCGAAAATACGTGTAACAATTAAATTTTATTTGTGGTTTTAAAGGTATGTGATTTAGTTCAATACCAATTAATAATCAAGAAATAGTAAGTACAAATGAAAGAAATAACTGAATCAAACCAATGTTACTCAGCAGTGGTGACCTAGAGCTTAGTGACCTCGAGATGAACTAAGAGCAATAAAGCAAGAACAGTAAATGTAACGGACAATTCTGATGAACAGTAAGAGAGAAAAGTAGTATAGTATATTCTTGCCAATGATTAGATGATGTTACAAATGATTGGGGTCCCCTTTATATAATATGGGAACCCTAAATAAGGTACATTTCTATTTACACTAAGGAATATTATTGGTACAGGTGTCTAACCGCCTAGTACGGAATCGTACAATCCTATTCCGGGAGTTGCGCCATGATCTTGGGGACGTGGCAGGAATCTAGCTCATTCTGTTATAAATCCATAACAGTACAATATCGGGGTCGAGCATACTCGGCCTCGGTATAGATCGTGCTTCAGTCTTTGGGCATTGTACTCCGTCTTCGGGTTCGGATCTGGTCCCTCGAGCTCGAACTCAAACTTACCTGAACTCGGGCTTTGGACGACCCCTCGAGCCTAAAGATCGGAGACATAAAATTTTGACCGTATACAGATAGTCCCCGCGTTTCATAGAATAGGATAATAAGAAACGATTTGATCTTCGAGGCTCCGTCGCCTTGGCTCTAATGTCGGTCTCGTGATGTCAGCAGTTGAAGTGACTGAAAGGTCGCTTTCGTGCGGTTCCAAAAGTCATTAATTGGAGGCGGCTGACAGTTGGCTATTTGGCTTCCTCAACACGCTTAAATGACATCTATAAATAGGCCAACTTCTCTATTTTGCAAACGTTACTTCTCAAATCGTTTTCAAAATCTCATTAGCTCCTTCAACTTCTCAGAGTTCTCCCTTCTCTTCAATTCTCCCTTACTTCATCATCAGCCTTCTCTCATATCTTGAACTCTTACACCACAATGGCTAGAACATCTAAATCTGTTCGCTAAAAAGAAAAATCCTCTTCATCATCACGGTCGGCCATAAGTAAAATGGTTGTGCCACCTCGTATCGAGGAGTGTATTCCCCCGCCGTGTGAAACAACATCTGACTTCAAAGTTGTAAAACCTGTATCGATACCAGGCCGATGCGAACCCATCCCGATACATCTGTTTGATAACCGAAGATGAGCTCGAGCAGGTGAAAAAGGACTGCAACTGGAAAAAAAGAAGTAATGATCCCTTCCCCGGAAGAGGACATCACTACTCATAAAGCTGGATATTTGAGCGCATATACCTACCCATTCACGCTGGGTTCCATAAATCCATCCCTAGGTCCCACAGATCCAGTTATTCTTGACTTTTTCCAACAATACCAAGTGACGCTCGGCCAGATCTATCCTTTATTCTAGCGGATCGTCAATTTGATCAGATACTTCTCGAGCCAGGTCGAGGGGATGCCTTTTACCCTCGACCATCTGATCAGGCTGTTCAGCTCTCGCTCTATCGAGGTGGCCGGATAAAGTTGCAACGTCGATCAACGAAATCTCTATTCTCCAGTATCGATGAGGACAAAGTCCGAGGATGGATGAGCAGGTTTGTCCGAGTCAGGACCTCTGACTTGATTCTCGCTTAGAGGATGTCATTCCCCGAGGAATAGAACATGAAATGTAAGTGCACTCTTATCTTTTCAACCCTGCTTCCCTTTCTCTTTCTTGATTTCATCTTTTTCTCGATCTAACCCCTTTACAATGGTGCAGATGTTGCTTGGTTTCCTAGTGCGGTCCCGGACCTCGAAGGTTGGGTCTGAAAACTGGCTTCTACCTCTTCATACGCGGAGCGCTGCTGGCGTGACCTGTCCAAAGGTCGATGGGAGGCTAAAAGCCATGGTGAGCTCTCTTGTTGGTCTACTTGTGTTTCTCAGTGAAATACTTACTTTGTCTTTATGCAGACCACCGTTGCTATGCGGCCGTCCCCGTCCGGTGAAGAAGAGATCCCAAAGCCTTCCAAAGAAAAAAAAAAGAAAGAGGGGGTCGCCTGCAAATCCCCTGAAGCCCAAGAAAAGCGCAACTCGAAAGCCTAAGGCTGATACTGTGGCCTTATATTCAGAAACGGCCCAATGCCTTCGAGACCAGGAAGAAGAAGAAGATGACGACTGCCTGTTAGTAGTTCGTAAAAGAGGAAGCACTGGTGCTTCGAAGTGTGCCGAACCGGTGGTGGCAGATGCGGCTCATTCTAGAATCGAAGAAATCTCTGAGGGGAGTTCGAACAAAGTCCACGAGGCATCGGGCAGCAAAAGTGCACCTCGTCTTGGAGGTCATTTGGAGGGTGAGACCCAGGGGCCCGGTCCCGAGGTCCTTCAAAGAGAAGAGAATGCCCCGATTGGATCACTTGGGGTAATTTACGTGGATGAGTCACCGCCTGGTCCCGAGTTCTCCGAGGGGCAATTCTGAGATGCTCGGAACATGAGAACTCCTGATGTGGGGACGAGCGATGAAGGGTATGATATCTTTCAAGAATGCCTTGCAGGGATTAAGGATGGCCCCGACCCGGATGCTTCTTTCATTTTTGACGAGGCCCATCGGCTCTTTAAACAAGTGAGTTTCTATCCTTTAAACTTACGCCCGTGCTTTATCCTTATTGATCTGATTCTAACTTTTCCCCTTTTGTGAAGGCTGTGACACTCCATAAAGAGGCATTCTCCAAGTCTCGAGTTGAGCTTTCTCGATATGAGGTCGAGCTTAAGAAAATCTCGGAAGAGAGGGACGGTCTTAAAACCCTCTATGTGAAGAAAGAGGAGGAAATCAGCGATCTTCTAGCCGAACTGGCAAAGGCTCGTCAAGAACGGAACGAGCTAATAGAAAAGGTAATATACCCTTTGATGTTTTGTTATGCATTTGCCCGAGCAGTTGACTAACACTTCAGCTTTGCAGGCTCAACAAAAGAACGAACTGGTGGAGCAGCTCTAAGAGGAGCTCAAGATGAAGGAGGCCGAAACCCTGGGGTGGAGGCAAGGATTGGACAGTCTTGCCTCGGTGAAAGATACTCCTTGGTAGAAACTGGCTTCAATCGAACTCCGGCTTCAAAGTGTGAAGGAGGAGAGCCTAGCTCGAGGCTGCAAAATCGAGGAGCTTAAAGCTAAATCCACTGCTGAGCTTGCCAAGGCCAAATCTGACGTAGAGGCATTTATATCTTCGTATCGAGCTGACACTGAAGCAACTAACACCTAGGCAAAGGAGATCTTTGCTACATCCAAAGTTAAGTTATCATGTGCACTTGACCACGTTAGGCGACAGTCCCGGAAAGAAACCCTCGAGAAGGTGCATGCTCGCGACTTCGATCTCTCAGGCGATATTGAAAAGGCAAAGACTTTGTAAGAAGAGGCTACCGCTTTGCTTTCTGATGACGAGGATTCAGCCAGTGGCTCCGAGAGTGGAGAAGACGAAGATGAAGTCCCCGAGGAGGTGGCTCCCGAAGATGCAGCTACCGAAGATGTGGCCCCGGAGTAGTTTTAGGTTTCTTTATTTTGTTTTTGTGCTTTTGTGTAAGGATCCCTCGTGGGTATTGTACATATATTTTGCAAACATCTCTTGGAAATACAAAGGGACCTCTTTGTTTCAACTTTGGCTTGTGTTGAATCTCATTTTGTCCTCGTTTGTGGAAAATTCAACTGTTCAACTCAAATGATCAGTCTGAGTATTGGTTTGGACTCAGAAAATAATAAACCCTTAGGCTTTTATTGATCAATATAGTACCCCTTAAGGTTTTTATTAATCCTCGAGGTAAGTTTAAAATGAGTTGATGCGAGCTCGGGATGTCGGTACTCTTGAGTCCGAGTTGGGTGAGAGCAAGGTCTCGAACACTATGTATTTTGGCCCATAGGCTCTTTTAGGTTGGCCCTTAGGCTCTTTGAGTTGGGCAAATTCTGCCTTTAAAGTGGCTATATAATTTCTCCCTCTTTTCGGCTAAAAGACTTAGTGAAAATTCTTGTATGCCTTAGCATGTGTTTTTTGTACCCGTTTGGGTTTTTCGAAGGTTCGACGTATCGGAACCTTATCAGTAATTTGATTATGTAAACATATTCGAATACCTCTTGAGGTTGTTTCGAAGGCTGATATTATCGAAGCCTAAAAATTATTCGAGGGTTGATCTATCGAAGCCTTTTATCTTTGCTTTTGCCAAGGGTAGCCTAGTTTAATCTGTTTTTTCAAAGTATTTGAAGGCCTTTAATTTATAGCGGAAGTCAGACATCTCCGAGACGCATTATTTCAGCCGTAGCCTTTTAAAATGACCGTAGTCTTTAATATGGCCGTAGCCTTTTAATATGACCGTAGTCTTTAATATGTTGACCTTGGCATTTGTATCGGGCGATGCCTCTTTGAGCTCTTATGAGTCTGAGTTTTTAATGACTCGGATATAATGACTGTCGATGACAGTCACCGAGTATCTCGTGGTTGCATTCGTGCTTTGGCTCTTAAGCCATTTCCCGTAGGATTGTTGATACCCAAGTTTTCCCTATGTATTTTAATATATACTTAAAATATTCTCAAAATAGTATGTACATGCATATATAAGTATACCCAAGAGTTTTGATATTTTTCATTATTTTAAAGATTTTTTAAAATCACTTTGTTGTCTATTTTAATAGTACAAAATTCAATAATTATTTCCAGACTATCATTTTTGGTGAATAATTTATCTTATTCTCATATTTACACCAAGATATAATTAAGGTAATTTTTTGCATATTTTATATAATTTATTTGGTATTTTTAAAGCTAAATTGCTATAATTGCAATTATAGCCTATTTTCCGATTAATAGTATTTTATAATTACAAAATCGCTCGCAGTATTTTTTAATTATCATTTATATGTTATTAATCTATTTAGTGCTTTTAATTGTTTTTTAAAACTATTTTAACTATTTTTATTAAAATAAAAAGGGAAGAAATGGTTGTTTAACATTTAGCCTCGTTCATTTCAATTATAACCCCTTTACATTCCAATTTTAACCACAAATTGAACCCCCAATTTCAACCCCAAAACCCCCGACCTAGTCCTCAAATCACCTGACCCATACCCGATTTAATGACCCGGTCCAGCTTTAATCTAATCTGAGTCGTTGATCAAGTGAGATCAACGGCCCAGGTTTTATTTCCAAAATTAAATCTAACAAACCCCCCCCCCCAAACCCCTCTTTTCAGAGACGGTATCTCTCTCTCTCTCTATACTGACTCTTGCTCTCCCTTCTCTCTAGAACCTTCTGGTTCTCTCCTTCGTCTCCGATGAATCGACCGCCTCTGCGGCCACCTCCAGCCTCACTTCTCTCGACCACCAGCCACCGTGAAACCTTGTCTTGTTGATTCCCTCTATCTTCGAGACTCCAGAAGCCTCCACCATGCAAGATGGTCATCGGAAGCTCTACCTGGTTTGTCTCCGACCTTTCTCCGATGGTTTATGGTTCGATGGTGCTGCGAGCATCATTATTAACGAGTTTCACAGCCAGGTTCCTTACCTCTCACTGGTTTATTATGAAACCCTAAATTTCTTAAAAACCTTGTCTTTTAAATGATTTTTAACTTATTATTTTGTGTTTTACACTACTCTCTACTAGATCTTTTCGATTGTTCAAGTTTTCAACGTTTTGTTCTTCTTTTAAAACTAGGGTTTCCTGAACCCTTTCGAAATGACTATATCTTCTGATTTTTTTTGAGTATTATGTGTTTATGTTTGTGTTATGTGCTTGTTGGTGTGATCTTCTGGTTACTCTCCGAGTTCCATGCTTTAATTTTGCTATTAGGGTTCCAGCCTTCTATTGATCTGTGATTTCTTGGTTAGGGTTCTCTCATTTTCATGCCTATTGTGTATTATTGGTCTAATTGTTCATCGTTTACAAAATATTCTGCTGATTTTGTGCATCTCTTCGAATCCCTGAATTTGTATATGTTTTCCTTAGAAGTTTTACACTGATTTTTGAATCACTTCCTTATTTGTGAAATGCTCTCCTTACTTAGTACTGATTCCCTGTAATTTTCAATTTCATCCGTGATTCTTTGAACTAATTTGTGTGCACAATATGCTGTCCTTATACTTTCCTTACTTGAAATATTTTGTATACTTTTACTACTCCTATTATGGAAATACCAGTCTTGCAAATAATAATTTTCCTAATTTTATACAATTTGTACCCGTTTGAACTATGACTCCTTAATTGAAGGGAGTCCGAGTTTTTAATTGATTCTAATTGGTATTATTTCCATAACTATGATCAGTATATACGTATTACCTTATTTTCACTTAATTTGAGAGCTATAAGTACCCCTATTCTCTTTTGCATTACACACTGATACATTGCACATCACACACAAGAACAAAAACAAAAGTTCATTGCTCTGAACACTCTCTTACACACATAAGCATACTCAGTATTCTCTCTTGTTTTCTACACATCCTCTCCCGCTTTCCTGATGATTACTGGTTACTCAGTCGGCTGAAAGCCAAGACTGATTGATCTTTTGGGGCTGCTCCATTATTCTACTGCTCTATACATTGTTGATTGTTTGGTCTGCATACTACGGCTCACTTCCTTACACACTACTGCTCTACACTATCTCATCCTTGACTGGTATGCCCTCTATTTGATTTGTAGTATCCAAAACAATATGCTTTTATACATGTTGCACCTTATTTTTGTTTCTTCTATGCTTTTACTTATGGTCCTGTTGTTCTTATTGCAACTAGCATGCCCCTGTGTGATTATCCTTTTATTAATCCGGCATGCCTACTGGTTTGCTTAATGCATGTTCTCTCCTACTCCCTAGCCCCAGTACATTCTCAGCATGTGATCATGAGCCCTTTTGGTTGAAACCTGTTGACTGTCTAAGTTTTGAAGTGCTTTCCTTTGTTATCTAGGTGCAATTGTATTATTACATGTGAACTACTTGCCCCCACTTCCCTTTTCCCTGTTTGTGTTTACTGCTCGGAATTATATGAGGTATTTTGGTTTTGAGTTTTGTCAAAACTGTCCCATTGTTTTTCTTTCAAAATTGTTTCTACATGGATCATTCTTTTTTTTTAAAAAAAAAAACTGCTTTTCAACTCAATTTCTTTAAAGAAAATTCTATCACACTCTCACTACTCATAGAGTTTAGGTTCTACCCCCTTTCGTGTAAGCATTGCCTTGGGTACCTTTGAGTGCCCATTGAACTTTGATGCACAAGGCCGGTAATTCCACACTGCACTTGTTCAAACATTTTTGTAATGTTTGGGTGCTGGTATTGGCCAAGGACCTCCATTGGGCCCTTAGGGAGCTTTGCCGCACCCAAACCATGGTCAAGGCTGTGAAACTCGAAAGAAGTGAGGTTGGAAGATTGGGCCTGGTTGAAGGCTCCCTATAGAGTAGCTTCTTATTTTATTTTTTTCATTATGTAATTCAGCTATCATGGTTTGTAATAACTTGTAAACAACTGCTTGGGGCTATAGTGAAATTGGGAGGGATTATGCATGCTTAGTTTAATTAATGGGTAGAGAACATGTCTATAGGGCTTTACTTATCAATTTGTGCAATAGAAGCCATGCGTAGGACATGCATCTTACACCAAGATATCCTGTTTTAGGCTCTTTACTTTCAGATTGTTATACTCACTTTGTGATCAGATAGTAATTAACAAATAACTGTTATGAAAACTACTACTCATTTAGAGACCGTGCTTTAGGAGCTTTATGTGCATTAGACATCATGTTATTTAGGGTTGCAATTGCTGAACGCCTCACTAGCTGTTTAATTTAACAACACAAATTTGTTTGACTGCGTCTTCTCTTTAAAACTGGAATCAATATACATGTTCACCACTTTTTTTTTAAGACAAGAAGGCAATGCATACATCGCCTAGGAAAGCTTTAGGCCTAATAATAAAGATGACTGATTTTGTCTTACTAGTTTCAAACTACTCAACCTTTTAACTTTCCCAACTCTTTTTATCCGTCTCTCCTAAAGTCCACTCTTTTACTGAAAATCTCTTTATCTAGAAACATGTTTCGTATTTATAGGCTCTCACTAATTTCCTGATTATTACTCCATTAAGTCCTCAAATTACTGGTTTACCTTTTTGCCCAGGATCACGTTATTTGATACTTGTTTACTTAAACTATTGTATTTTCAAATCTCTACCTTTTTTTTCAAACGATGTTTTAATAGTTCCCTCACCTTTACTTACTCAACTGTTTTCTTAGTTGTATTTCTGCAAGTCAAACACTCTTTGGATCACTCAGTTGTGGTTAAACCTTCTGCTGAAACGTATCTTTAAACTCGCGTTCTTTTAAGACCTTAAATGTGTTTGAGACATGCTAATTACATGCTTACCTGTGAAGGATCTGTGAGCCTCTTATTTGCCTTTGTATGGTTCATTTATGTATAGTCTTACTTGTTATGTATGTCACCTAGCATTTTGTCCTTTAAACCTAAGGGTTTAGCCTAGTCCTCACCTTGTAGGAATAGTGGTCCTAAATACCCTCTAGGACTTATAGGACGGGACAGGTAATAGCACGCAATAAGAATTCGTGACCAATCCACACGTTTAAATAACCTTTACGGGGTGGGAAGGGTAGAATATGGAGATGATGACCGATGCGCTAATATCACGTGTGACCCCTCTTTGAGGAGTGATTGTTGGGTATTGCATTGAAGTGATCCATATTAATCATAAACCTAGGACCCCTTTTCCTTTGTTTGTCTTTTTTTGCTCTCTTTAGAATTTTTTAGACCTTTCAAATATCTGCTCTCTTTCTACTTACTTTCACAAGTTTCAATTTAATTGCAAGTCCTTATTTGAGCCTTGATTGATTATTTGTAAAGACACAACATAGCATGGCCGGGAACTACACCAGTGGATCTTGAGGGGTGCCTAACACCTTCCCCTCAAAATAATTTCTAGCCCTTACCCGAACTCTGATTTTCCAATTCAAAACCCTTAGTGTCCTAATACACTTAATCATTAGGTGGCGACTCTTCAATTCCAAAACCCAATTCCCAGATGGGAATAGAGTTGTCTTCCCAAATGTCGTAAATTCGATTTCGCTTTAGACAAAGGGGGCATCGACAAGGATTATAAGTGTAGAGCTCGTATAATAGTAGACTTCTTTGCGACACAAAGTGTTATTGATATGAACAGAATGCTTCTTCAAATAATTGATACATGCGTACATGGTTTGCCGTCGGGGCTCGACTATTCTATATAGACACGGTTCATAGCCCATTACAAAGTTCTCCTATCAAGGCCCTCTTAGGCGTGACGTATTTTCTTCGAAAATACGACCTCCGAGGGTGATGCCCCCCAGTATTCGAGGTTTATTGAAAAGAAGCCTTGGATACTGTTGAGTTCTTCTTAGGTAGCATATAGTTGTTGCCTCGTTAAAAACCTTGCCGGTAAAACCCATTTGGGACAAAATCCGATCTAAGGTAAAAATAGTGCAACACATGCTTTAAAACCTAAGGACTTTGTGTAAAAAAGGTGCCTTCGATAGCTCCGATCGAACACCTGTAATAAGTTAGTTTCAAATTCAAATGGACGAGAAGGATACATTCATACCTTAGCAGTAGTATCGTTTGAGTAACGATATGTTCCAATCGTTCGGCAGTTATTCACCTTCCATTGTACTAAGATTGTACGATCCTTTACCAACAACTTTGAGGACTCAGTACTGTCCCTCCCAATTCGGGATTAGTTTCCCTTTACTTAGATCTCAAGTATTGAGGGTGACTTTTTGTAGAACTAAGTCCTCGGTTCCGAAGTGTCGAAGGTTAGCCCTTCTATTGTAGTATCTTTCAATCCTTTGCTTCTGCGCGGCCATCCGAACGAGCGCTGCTCCCGTTTCTCATCTAATAGCTCGAGGCTAGTATTCATAGCCTCGTGATTTGACTCCTCCGATGTATGTCGAAACCTGGCGCTGGGTTCTCCGACCTCGACAGGGATAAGGGCCTCGGAATCATATACTAAAGAAAACGTGGTAGCCCCAGTGCTAGACTTTGATGTTGTTCGATATGCCCAAAGGACCTCGGGTAGAACTTATCTCCATTTCCCCTTTGAATCGTCCAACCTTTTCTTCAAGTTTTGAATTACAGTTTTGTTTGTTGACTCGGCCTTTCCATTTCCAGTTGGATGGTATGGTGTCGATAGGATCCTCTTTATTTTATGTGCTTCAAGGAACTCCGTCACCTTGCTGCCGATGAATTGTTTTCCATTGTCACATATTATCTCGGCAGGTATCCCGAACCGGCATATGATGTGGTCCCAAATAAAGTCAATAACTTCTTTTCTCTAACCTTTTCGAAGTCATGTGCTTCCACCCATTTAGAAAATAATCAGTCATAAACAAGATAAATTTAGCATTACCTGGGATCGTTGGTAGTGGGCCGACTATATCCATTCCCCATTTCATGAAAGGCCACGGGGATAGGACTGAGTGGAGTTGTTCTTCCGGCTGATGGATCATTGTACAAACCGTTGACATTTGTCACATTTTTTGACAAATTCTTTGGTATCTTTTTCCATGTTGTCCCAGTAATATCATGCCCTAATGATTTTGCGAACCAGAGACTCGTCGCCTGAGTGATTTCCATAAGTACCTTCGTGGATTTCTCGTAGAACATAATCGGTGTCCCCCGGCCCTAAACACACCGCTAATGGTCTATCGAACGTCCTCCTGTTCAATGTTCCGTCTCCATCTAATGCGAACCTAGCAGCCTTAGTCTGTAGGGCCCTCGATTCTTTGTGGTCCGAGGGGAGTTTTCCATTTTTCAAATAGTCGATATACTTGTTCCTCCAGTACCAAGTCAAACTTGTTGAATTTATTTCAGCATGACCCTCTTCAGCTACAAACCTCGATAGTTGAACAACGGTCCCCAGGACGATGTCATCTTCTTCGACTGAGGATCCCAGATTAGCAAGCATATCGGCCTTGCTATTTTTTTCTCGAGGCACATGATCCAGAGTCTACTCCTTGAAGCGATGCAAAGTTACATGTAGCTTATCCAAGTATCGTTGCATTCTATCTTCCCGCACTTCAAAACTTTTGTTTACTTGGTTCACCACCAACAGTGAATCGCACTTGGCTTCAATGACTTCTGCTCCCAAGCTTTGAGCTAGTTCGAGACCTGCAAGCATGGCCTCACACTTAGCCCCATTATTAGTTAACCAAGGAGTTTTGATAGATTGTTTGATGGTACCACCCGTAGATGGTTTTAAGACAATGCCAAGTCCAGACCCCTTCATATTCATGGCACCGGCTGTGAAAAGGGTCCATACCTCCGATGATGTACCCGAACATAGCAGGAGTTCTTTCTCCACTTCGAGTACGAGGGTCGGCGTAAAATGAGCCACGAAGTCAGCTAGGATTTGAGACTTGATGGTCGTTCGGGGATGATATTCGATATCGTACCCGCTAAGCTCGATGCCGCATTTGGCCAATCGGCCCGATAGCTCGCGCTAATGCAAAACATTTTGAAGGGGGTAAGTGGTTAATACACATATAGGATGACATTGAAAATATGGTTTTAGCTTTCTAGATGCGCTTATCAATGCAAGTGCTAATTTTTCTAAGTGAGGGTATCTAGTTTCAGCGTCTCCTAGAGTCCGGCTTACATAATAAACAGGGAATTGCGTACCTTACTCTTCTCGAACTAGTACACCACTTACCACTATCTCGGATACTGCCAAGTATAGGTAAATCTTTTCATCTACCTTCGAGGTGTGAAGCAAAGGTGGTCTCGACAGATATCGCTTTAATTCTTTTAAGGCTTGCTGACATTCCGGGGTCCATGCGAAATCCTTTATCTTTTTGAGCAAGGAAAGAACCGGTGACTCCGATCTGATAACCTCGAAATGAACCGCCCCAAGGCAGCGATTCTTCCTGTTAGCCTTTGCATGGCCTTCACACTATCAACGATTGTGATATACTTGATTGCCTCTATCTTATCGGGGTTAATTTCGATACCCCGATTGGACACCATAAAGCCGAGGAACATACCCGAGCCAACTCCGAAGGCACATTTCTCTGAGTTAAGCTTCATGTTGTACTTTCTCATAATTTTGAATGTTTCCTGCAAATGAGTCAAATGGTCCTCTACCCGCAGGGATTTAACCAACATATCATCAATGTAAACTTCCATTGTTTTACCTATTTGTTCCTCGAACACTTTGTTTACAAGGCGTTGATATGTAGCTCTCCCATATTTTAGCCCGAAGGGCATTACGTTCTAACTATAAGTTCCAAATTTAGTGATAAACGAAGTTTTTCCCTGCTCCTCCGGGTTCATCTAAATTTCATCGTACCCAGAGTAGGCATCGAGAAAAGTTAGGATCTCGTGGCCGGTTGTGGCATCGATCATACAATCGATGTTGGGCAGTGGGAAAGAGTCTTTTGGGAATGCTTTGTTCAAGTCCTTATAGTCTATACACATTCTAAGTTTATTTCCTTTTTTAGGAACTACTACTACATTGGCTAACCATTCGGGGTAATTTACCTCCCGAATAGACCCTATTTTAAGAAGTTTGATTACCTCGTCCTTTATGAACGCTTGTTTCACCTCGGACTGGGGCCTCCTTTTTTGTTTTACCGATTTAAATTTGGTGTCGATGCTTAGCAGATGTGTGTTGATTTCTGGTGGAATCTCAGTTATATCTAAATGGGACCAAGCAAAGAAATCCATATTATCAATAAGAAATTGAATGAGTTTTTTCCTGAGTTCGGGGGTTAACCCCGTTCCCAAGTATACCTTTCTCTCGGGCATGTATTCGAACAATATGACCTACTCCAGTTCCTCGACAGTTGACTTGGTTGCCTTGGACTCTTCCGGAACGATGAAGGTTCGAGGAGTAAGGAAATCCTCTTCTTCATCCTCGATACCTGTTGCTCCATTTTAGTCGAGGCTGGGGACGGTGATTGCTATTTAGCCGCCTGCTTTCCTTTGGTGCTCGATTTCTTCGAGGTTGAAGGCTCTGGTATTGGCACCACCTCCTCGATTGCAAACATCTCCTTTGCAGCATGCTGCTCCCCATAAACTGTTTTCACTCCCTCCTGTGTTGGGAATTTCATCATTTGGTGAAGAGTTCTACGCACTGCCCTCATGGTTTGTATCCCTGGTCTCCCGAGGAGTGCATTATACCTCATGTCGCCTTCGGCGACATGGAATTTTGTGTCCTGTATCGTTCCGGCTACTTTTACTGGTAGGGTTATCTCCCCCTTTGTCATTTCGCTTACCATGTTGGAGAAATTTTGGACCCGGGACAGGTACAATCTAATCTTGTAGGCCGAGTTGTTCCACGACCCCTTGATCTGATTATGTTTGCCGAGCTATCTGGATCCCCTAGAACACGTTTAACTTGAATTTAATTTAAAAGAATAGAGATTATCAGGGCGTCATTGTGCGGTGAGGATATGCCTTTTGCTTCTTCGTCACGGAAATGATAAGACGTCCTCGGGCACATAGCTCCGAGTCCATTTTTCTCTGGTGATCGATACCTTGGTACGTTTGAACAGTGGTCCTTGCAGGACGTCGAAACCGCCAATGATCATGTGGATTACATGTTGTGGTTCTTCCTGCTCATTTTTTCTTGCATTTGTCTCTCTGAAGTGGTTCTTGGCTCGATCACTTAGAAATTTTCGATGATGACCCTTGTTGAACAACCGAGCCACTTCTTCCCTTAGCTGTCTACAATCTTCTGTTCTATGACCATGTGTGCCATGATACTTCCACGTCAGGTTTGGGTTCCTTTTAGAAGGATCGATTTGTATAGGCCTAGGCAACTTGGTGTCTTTGATTCTTCCAATAGCTGACATAATCCCCGACGCGTCTATATTGAAGTTGTACTCCGACAATCGAGGTGCCTATGCTGGGTCGGTATGCTTATCGAACCCGCTCTTACTCATAATTCCTCGAGAACTTTGACTTTGATCATTTCTCCCACCGTTTCAGGGGGTGTTTCGACCCGAGCCGTTGTTTCTCCGATCGACGTACGGCTGATACCGTTCCTGGTTCGATCTTGATTCCCTGTCCGTATCCCTTGGGGGTTTGGCTGCAAATCTGTTAGGATGAACTGAACCCGATGGGGCTCCCAACTGTTCGTCCTCAACCTTGATTTTTGATTGATAACGGTTGTGCACATCTGACCACGTCACAACTAGATACTCGATCAGATTCTGCTTTAACTATCGAGACGCGATCGAGATCCTTTCATTCAAACCTTGCATAAAATCTTGTACTGCCCACGAGACCGGCGGTAACTCCATTCGCTCCATCTGGAATGTGGATGCGAACTCTTTCAACATCTCGTCGTTCCTTTGTTTTATCTTGAAGACATCCGATTTTCTCGTAGCCACCTTTATGGCCCCGTCGTGTGCTTTCACGAAGGTGTCTGCTAACATAGCAAATGAATCAATAGAGTTAGGAGGTAAGTTGTGATACCAAATCAAAGCTCCTTTCGACAATGTTTCTCTAAACTTTTTCAGCAAGACTGATTCCGTCTCATCGTTATTCAAGTCATTTCCTTTGATCCCGCAAGTGTATGGAGTAATATGCTCGTTAGGGTCGGTTGTCCCGTTATATTTGGGTATATCGGGCATGCGAAATTTTTTAGGGATGGGCATCAGAGCCGCGCTCTGAGAGAATGGTTTTTGTATGAACTTTTTGGCGTCTAAACCTTTCAATACTGGAGGTGCCCCCGGTATCTGGTCAACACGGGAGTTGTAAGTCTCCACCTTCTTATCATTCTCCTCAATCTTCTTTTCTCCGGACTCGATCCTCTTGGTGAGCTCTTCGAGCATCCTCATTATGGTGGGGTCAGTCCCCGAGTCATTTCCATTTGACCTCTCTGGCGCTAGTTCAGCACGTCGATTGTTTTCATGTTCAGCTACACTCGAGTCTTATTTTGACTTTGAAGTTGAGCAATGGCGATTTGTTGAGCTTGCAGCATCGAATATCACTTGGAGGCTGATTCCCCCATCACCCAATCCTTGTGTTCCTTGGCCACCAGGTCGGGCTTCCCTGCGTACACTCCCTCCGGGGTCCGTGCCTAAATCCGCGTTTAGAGCAATTTGTGAACTAACATCAACTAGTTATATATTTGGCACCTCCCCAGGGTTTATTGGTGGTAAACCGACCCCTATATTGTTGTTTTTTCCAAGACCTTCGTTGTCATGAACAAGTGCATTTTGTGAGCTAGACATGTTTCAGCCTGGGAATCGAAAATTCTTGACAAGAAAAAGTGTAAAAATAACGCGTGTAATGAGAATCAATAAAAAAATAATCTTTATTATCTTTAGCCCCACGGTGGGCGCCAAACTGTTTAACTCGAAAATACGAGTAACAATTATATTTGATTTGTGGTTTTAATGATATGTGATTTCCTTCAATACCAATTAATAATCAAGAAATATGAAATAGAAATGAAAGAAATAAGTGAATCAAACCAATGTTACTCAGCAGTGGTGACCTCGAGCTTAGTGACCTCGAGTAATCTAAGAGCAATAAAGTAAGAACAATAAATGTAAAGGACAATTCTGATGAATAGTAAGAGAGAAAAGTAGCATAGTATATTCTTGCCAATGATTAGTTGATGTTACAAATGATTGGGGTCCCTTTATATAATAGGGGAACCCTAAGTAAGGTACATTTCTATTTACAGTAAGGAATATTATTGGTATAACTGTCTAACCGCCTAGTACGGAATCGTACAATCCTATTCCGGGAAATGCGCCATGACCTTGGGGATGTGGTAGGAATCTAGGTCATTCTGTTACAAGTCCATAACGGTACAATTTCGGGGTGGAGCATACTCGGACTCGGTATAGAACGTGCTTCAGTTTTCGGGCATTGCACTCTGTCTTCGGGTTCGGATCTGGTCCCTCGAGCTCGAACTCGAACTTACCTGAACTTGGGCTTTGGACGACCCCTCGAGCCTAAAGATCGGAGATATACGATTTTGACCTATACAGATATGCCTCCTATAATGCAGCAGCAGTGTTGGTTAATGCTGGCCAAGCCTTCTTTTATTCCTTTTATTACAGCATGATTGCATCTTTAAGTGCATGATGTTCCTCCAAGCAGTCTTGAAATACCTACATCTGAAGAACGAAAGAATCCTTGAGTTCATCAGTATCTCTTCATTGAACTTCAGACTAATCATTTGAGGGAGCATAGTGCCGGTTATGATACTGTGAACTTCAGAATAATCATTTTTTCTAATGTTACCAATGGACTTTATATTAGTCAGTTCAGATGCCTCGCTCTTTGCCCTTCAAGAATTGACCTTTGCTCTTGAAGGTTAAACTTAATATATACTTATTTTTGCATTTCTTATATGTTCATAATTTTGCGTGCAACCAGGGAGAAGATAATGACCACACCTAGGAACGAAAGAGAGAGTCTAAGAGGCAGGAAAAAGGCTGAAAATGCAGCTCTTCTGGATAAAGCGAGTACATGTGAAATCTTTGTTGCCTTATCTTTGTTTAGTAGGTTATCTGGGGCTTATGCCACTTTATTATGCAGAGTATTGAGAAGGAACTGCTAGAACGCCTAAGCAAAGGAGTGTATGATACGGAAGCAGCTAGCGAAAATCCTGTTAAATCAACTTCTCTAGAAATTTCGCCTCTAAATGTTCCCTAACTCCTCTGATTGCCTCCCTGCCTTTTTCTTTTAAGGCCCAGTGGAACCAATTAGGTGGCCTTTGTTTCGAAAACAAGGTCGACGTTTTTGGAACGGCCATTGAGAAAAGTTCTTCAGCTTTTGAATAAGCTACCCAGAGGTGTTTTTCAATTGCAAAAACTAAAACAAAGTTCCTATAATAATGTTTGACTGACAAAATATTCGAATCATCTTAGATATACTTTTTGACGGACACAATTAGGTGTATCAGTATGCTCATTCTTTTGTTAATGATGAAATAAGCAGGAACCAGATGACGATAATGGTAAACCTTTAAATGGATGTGTTCAAATTAACGACATTCTTATGAAAACAGAAAATCAGATTGGTGACACCTTACTCCCCCCTTTTAACTAAGATACTGATAATAGGTGAATTTGACTATAATCACACCTTAAATAATCACCTTATTGTGTAGTTTTAATGCTAAAAGTGATGACAAAATGCTCTTATTAGTGCTTTTCATGATTTGTAGGTGATATATGTATAAAGACGGCTAAGGAGCAATTTTGGAGTCAAAAGTGATGAAAAAGAGGCCAACTGTGAAATTTCCTAAGTGACCCGTGCAAAAACAGGCCGAAGATTCAGAGAACTGGATCCACCGCGGTTCCACCGCGACCTCGGCAGAACCGCGGTGGGAAGTAGCTGCAGAAGTTCAGAAATTCCGCGAGGGTGTTTGGCCGCGGTTCTACCGCGACCGCGGCAGGACCGCGGCAGGCGCAGAAACTTCTGGGACCAAAGTGTCAATTACGGGATTTTTAGACTTAAACCCTATTTAAAACATTAGACTTCGCCCAAGAGAGGCGTGTATTGATTTTTTAGGTTTCTTAGCAAGGAAAACAATTGTGAGAAAGTACTCTAAACATCTTTCTTCTTTTCTTTTGATTTTATGATAAATTCAAGCTTAGTTTATGTTCCCATAGTCATGAGTAGCTAAATTCCTTGTCTAAGGCTTTGATGGAACCTATTGGGTGATGAACTTTTGTTTATGTGAATACAAATTGCTAGTTTAATCTTTATTTGTTCAACTTCGTGTTCGTTGTAGTTAATTGACAGGATCCTCAATTAGCTGTGCCTATTTAGTGTGCATAACTTGGAAAAGAGTGCATATTTAGGGTATTGTTGAACAACACCACTCCTAGATTATTAGAGGAATCTATAATTCCGGGTTTAAAGGCGGGATTAGGAATAACGAAGCCTTGGGTGCAATCTAAATTGAATTGTGCTAAATAAAGCAAGCTAGTGTATCTCGGGAGAGTGCAATAGTAGATTACTGTGATTACTCGGGAGAGATTTGCGGTAAGATTAGCGTTCATGATTGATAGAGATGTGTGGGTAAATTTGTATGAGATAAACAGAAGGGATTCCATCAATAGGGGAAATTATTGCCTTAGCTTTGTCCCATAATTGTTTACAACCTTATTAATTTAGTTACAGCCATTTAGTTACTTGCAAGCTAGTTATTAAAGAACACTCAACTGAGATTCGAATATTTGGGAAGCTGGTTCTGAAGACTTAGTGGGTCTGAAGATAGCAGTTGATAGGTTAACTCTCTGTGGATTCGATCCTGGGTGTAATACTCGGGTTATATTTGCAACGTCCGCAGAGTCCTTTTTATAAGGCATAGTTGGGCGTGATCAGATACGCTGCATAAATTTAACTGGAACTAGGAAAAATCCTCAATAGATCCATCTAACCGAGAAAAGGGAATGAATGTAGGTGTGTGTTGTTTGTGCTCTTTGATGTTCCTGGTAGAAGTTCTTGAGCTATCCATGTAGAAAATGCAAGTTCATGTCAGTTGTATTGTGTCATACGTATTATTTTTAGCTTTGAGAGAAGCATTTTGGGCAGCATTTGCATTGTTATGAGAAAGCAGCTTTCGAAGACATAGTAATGACAAACTGCAATTTCCATGTGATTACGTGGCATTTGCATTGGATGATGACGACGATGAAGAATCTGTTGCAATTCATCAAACATAAGATATACCTATGTTTAAGCGTACTCAAATTTATACACCTGATTGATTGAAAGAAAGATGAGCTGAATGTTGTCATCAGCCATCTTATAATCCTTTTAGATATGTGTTTACCCTAAAAACTGGATAACAATTAAATTTATAATATGGTTTTAAGGATACGTAATTTCACCTAATACCAATTGATAAATACAAAGATTAGTAATGAAAATTGACAATAAGATAAAGCAAACTAGTGCTTGAACAGAGTTTAGCCCTCGAGCTTGAATACTCTCGAGCTAGTTATTCAGGAACAGTAATAATGTAACAAGCTGATGAACAAGAGAATGTAAATTAAAGAAAGAATATTATATTGCTTTGATTTGCGTGAATGTGAAGTGTTTACAAAATGATTAGAACCCTCTATATGTAGTAGAGGAATCCTGTCTATGGTACAATTCTAATTACGGAAGTAAATCTCATGATTAGCCTAAACAATTCCCTTTGATCTAATCTGTTCCGAGATTTCTGCCGTGATCTTCGACCTGTTACGGATATCTCTCTTTTCTGTTATTGCGCTTTGCTCGAAGTTTGTCATATTTGGCCCCGATCTCTGCTGGCCTCGATCTCAACAGGTACCTTGATTCTCAAACTCGATACCTCATCGTTGTGCTCTGATCTGATCCATTACGAGGTTGACCCTCGATGCGACTCCCTAGTCTTGATCGAATAGTAAAATCGGTTGGGCCCGTTTTGATCGTATACAGATAGTCCCCTCGTTTCTTAGAATGTAATGATAAGGAACGAATTAAGGCTTCGATCTCATACTTTAATTCGTTGTGACATCATCCTCGTGAGTAAGTGATGGAAGTGATTGAAGCATCCCGTCGGCACAGTTCCCAAAGTAATTAATGAGCGTCAGTTGGTGGTCGGCCACTAGTGCTATTGAACCGTCATCTACATCCTATAAATGTGCCTTTCTTCTTTTTGCCCAAACTTTACCCTTTGATCTCTGCTTCTAATCTTCAAGCTTTTTTCACCTTTTTCCCATTCTGCATAATTTCCAAGTTCCGGTATCAACCTTCCCCCAAAACACCAAGTCTTCTTCTCTCCTTCTTCCTTTACGCTTATTCAAAGGGGCAAAAATGTCAAAATTTGTTCCATAAAAAGAAGGCGCCTCTTCATCGCGGCCAGCCGGTGATAAAACGCCGGTGGAGCCACGCCCTGAGGAGTGCGTTCCGGAGGTGGGGTGTGACCTTTCTTCTGACTTCAAAGTCGAGAAAAATATTTCTGTCCCTGGCTGGTTTAAGCCAATTTCGAGATACATGTGCTCGATAACTGAGAGTGACCTTGAGCAAGTCAAGAACGACTACCATTGGGAGAAGAAAAAGGTGGTGATTCCGACTCCTGAGGAAGATATCACTACCCACGTGGAGGGGTTTCTGAGTGTTTACCTTACCCTTTTATGCCGGGCCCTGTTGATCCCGTCATCATCGACATCTACCGCCAATACCGAATAACTCTAGGTTAGATCCACCCTTCCTTTTGGCGGATTGTGATTCTATTCCGATTTTCCATGAACAAAGCCAAAGGGGCCCCTTTCACCCTCAACCACATCATCATGTTGTATAGGCCCCGTATTTTCCAATGTGGGATAATAAAACTTTAGCGTCGGGCCACTAAGGTGCTGTTCTCGAGCATAGACAAGGACAAGGATCGAGGATGGATGGGCCGGTTTTTTCGAGAGAAGACTTCTGACTTAATTCCGGCCGGAAAGATGTCATTTCCCGAGAAGTGGAATATGGAGCGTAAGTTCAATCCTTCGTTTAGCTTCTATTCACTATTTCGTTTCCTTTACTCTTCCTCATTGATATCCTTTTCCATGATGTAGCGGTCGCTTATATGCCTGGTGCGATTCCGAACGTCGAGAGCTGGGTTCGGACCGTAGCTTCGACCTCCTCGTACGCTGAACGCTCATGGCGCGATTTAGCAAGGGGCCGATTGGAGGCCAAAAATCACATTAAGCCTTTCCTTTATGTATTTGATGGCTTTTGTTAAAATGTTTTCCCTTATACTTGATTTCCTTTCATACAGGCTTCAGAAAAGATGCCGTCATGAGGCCCCCGTCCGGGGAGGAGGAGGTTTCACCCTCGGCCTCGAATCCGTCGAAGGAAAAGAAAAGAAAAAGAGTCTCGCCCTGCAATACTCCAAAGCCCAAGAAGAGCAAGTCTCACAGGTCGAAGAAAGACATCGCCGTCCTGCCTGCCGATGTAGCTTAGCAACTAAGGGAGGAAAGGAAAATGAAGATGCTGATTTTGAGCTAATATCCCGAACGAAGAGGAGTGTCGTGGCCTCGAAGGCCGCTGAGCCGGTGATGATCGAAGAAGTTCAGCCTCGGACCGAGGAGACCTCGGAGGATGGCCCGAGCAAAGTCCCCGAGTCATCGGAGGCTGAAGATGCCTCCTGCCATGATGAGTAATCCGCAGATGTTCCTGAAGGGGCCGGTTCTGAGGCCCTTCGAAACGAAGAGAGTTCCCCAAGTGACTTGTTTGGGACAATAGATGTTGATGATTCGCCACCCCTCCCCACATTTTCCGAGGGGCAAATTCAGGAAGCTCAAGCAATGGAGACCCCCGATGTTGGAATGGCCCACGAAGGGGAGGACCTTTTTCACGGTTGCTTCACAGGAGTTGAAGATGCTTCTGATCCGGGTAATGTATTGAGTATCTTCGATGAGGCTCAACGACGCCCTAGCCAAGTAAGACTCATTTCCCTTTATTAATATTACGTTTGCCTTTATTTCCCCTAGCTTGATTTCCTTTCTTTCTCCATAGGCCTTGACGCTTCATCGGGAAGCCTCTTCTAAATCCCGGGCAGAGCTAAACCGGTATGAGGCCGATCTTAAAAGGGTCATGGAGGAGAGAGATGCCCACAAACTTCTCAGTGGGCAAAAATAAGAGGAGATCAAGGACCTCCGAGCTGAATTAGACACAGCTCACAAAAAGCAGACCGACCTGATTGAGCTGGTAATGAAGACTTCTCTTAGAAGTTTGATGTATCAACTCGGGAACCACGACTAATACTTTGTTTCTATAGGTTCAACAGAAGGCCGAAAAGACCGAACTACTCCGTGAGGAGGCCAACATAATAAAGGCTGAGACGGTTGGGTCGAAGCAAAACATGGACCGACTTGCTTCGGAGAAGGATACCGCTCGAGCCCAACTGTCATCGGCCGAATGCCAACTCCAAATAATGGAGGAGGAAAGCTTGGCCCGAGCCCAAAAAATTAAGGAACTCAAGTCTCGTTTGGCTACCGATCTTGCAAAGGCCACATCTGAGGCAGAAAGAGTAAAGGCTGAAGCGGAGGCAATCGTGGCCATCTACCGAGCTGATGCTGAAGCTGCTCAAGCTCGAGCGAGAGAAATGGTTGGCACCGCTCAAACTCGATCATACTGGGCAGTTAAGCATGCCAAGTACCAGTCTCGAAGAGAGACTCTCGAGGATATCCATGCTCATGGCTTTGATCTTGCTGTCGATATCGTGTACGTGAAAGTACTCGAGGCCGAAGCTAAAGCGTTGCTTTCTTCTTATGATGATGACTCCGAGAGCGTGAGTGGATCCGAGAGTGGAGGGGATTCTGGTGACAAAGACGCAGCTCCCAAAGAAAATTAAGCACTTAGGATTTATCCTTTTTTTTGGATTTTTTGTGTATGATCCTGACCGATCCACGTAAATTTTTTCATATATATATATATATATATATAGTATAGTATATATATAATATTATATAAGTATTATATAGTGATTATATATTATTATTATATAGTATGATAACGTTTCATTTCATATCCCGACTTTTATCTTGCGAAAATTCCGCTTTGCTTTTCGCCTTGTGAAAAATTTTATACACTTTGTACCTTGTGAGAATTTTGACTCACTTCGTGTCTTGTGAAATTTTTTTTTGTGAATCCGAAATTTAGGCAACTTGATCGAAGTCGGACTAATATAGTCTCTATAACCAAGTGAGTACTTGCACGAAATCGAAGTAGAAAAACCCTTAGGTTTTAGTTGAGAGAGTGTGTATTCTTGAACTCAAAAAATATATGGCCCTTAGGCTCTTGAATTGGGCCGATATGGTCTCAAAAGAGTGGCTTTTTTCCTTTTCGGCTTAAAAAGTTTAATCATATAAAAATTTTCTATGCCTTAGCATGAGATAAATATCTACCCATTAGGATTTTCGAGGGTTAGTGTTATCGAAACCCTTTACTTTTTTATGCCTTAGCATAAGCTTGTTCGAGAGTTTGAACAATTTTTGTACCCCTTAAGGTTTTGAGGATTGAAGTTATCGAACCCTTTGTAATTTTGCTGAGGGAAGCCTTTTTAACCGTCTTGTGAAAAATATTAGAAGGCTTGTTTTGTTATGGAATTCGGACTTGTTCGAAGCACTAGTCCCCGAGTGGGGTGGTCGTAGCCTATGAAATCGAGGGTTGCCTTTTTAAGGTCTTATGATCTCGAGATTTTAGTAATTCAAACATGTAAATTTTCGGGCGGTAGTTCCCAAGTAGCTCGGCCTTCGAGCCAATTTCCGCAATAGATCATACGTTTGAGATCGTAAAGTAAATCTTTTCTAAGACACGAAATATTTGGCAATGAAAAATACTTCTCTTGATATATTATACATGCGTACATGTTTGCTTTTTAGGGCTTGAGTAACTTATATGAGCGCGGTTCGTTCGACCATTTGGCCCTTACAAAATTTTACCTATCGAGACCCAGTCAACGGGAAGTATCTTCCTTGTAATGAAGGTGACATCCGAGGGTGATGCCCCCTAGTATTCGAGGTTGATTGAGAAAAAGCCTCAGATATTGTTGTTGTCCCCAGGTAGCACAAATAATTTTTGCCTCGTTAAAAACCTCGCCGAAAAAACCCATTCGGGACAAAAACCGTTCTAAGGGAAAAAGAGTGCAATGCGTGCTTTAAAACCTAAGGTCTTAGCGTTCAAGAATTCCTCGATGTATTCGATCGAACACCTGCAACAAGTTAGTATAAAATACAAATGAAAAGACAAGAAGGTCATACCTTGGCACTAATATCGTTTGAGGAGTGATATGTTCCAATTATTTGGTAATTATTTGTTGTTCATCGTGCCAAGTTTGTAATATCCTTTTCCGACGATGTTAAGGACCTGATATGGTCCCTCACTGTTTGGTTTGAGCTTTTCCTCATTTGGGTCTCGAGCGTTGATGGTAACCTTTCTCAGAACTAAGTCCCCAATTTTGAAGTGTCGAAGATTGGCTCTTCGATTGTAGTACCTTTTGATGTGCTGATTTTGTGCGGCCATTCCGACGAGAGCGGTTTCACGTTTTTCATCTTGCAATTCGAGGCTTGTATGCATAGACTCGTGATTTAACTCTTCCGTTGTGTATTGAAACCTGAGGCTAGGCTCCCCGACTTCGACCGAGATCACAGCTTCGGCGCCATATACTAAGGAGAACGGCATTGCCCTCATACTGGATTTTGACATTGTTCGACACGCACAAAGGACCTCGGGCAAAATTTCTCTCCATTTTCCCTTAGCGTTGTTTAATCTTTTGTTCAGATTCTGAATGATGGTCGTTTTTGTTGATTCGTCATGTACGTTCCTACTAGGAGGATATGGCATCGACAAGATTCTTTTTATTTTGTGATCTTCGAGGAATTTTGTTATTTTGGTGCCGATGAATTGTTTTCCATTGTCGCATTGGATCTCGGCGGGTATCCCGAATCAGCATATGATATGATCCCAGATGAAGTCTATGACTTCTTTTTCTCTGACTTTTTTGAAGGTCTACACTTCAATCCATTTAGAAAAATAGTCAGTCATAAATAAAATGAATTTAGCTTTACCTGGGGCCGATGGTAGAGGGCCGACGATATCCACCCTCCATTTCATAAACGACCATGGGGATAGGACTGAGTGGAGTTGTTCCCCGGGCTGGTGGATCATCGGCGCATACCTTTGACATTTGTCGCATTTTCGAACAAATTCTTCAGTGTCTTTTTCCATATCGGTCCAACAGTATCCTGTTCTGATGACTTTGTGAACCAATGACTCGGCACCAAAATGGTTTCCTCAAGTGCCCTCAGGGATTTCTCGTAGAACATAATCGGTGTCTCCTGGTCCCAAACATTTTGCTAACGGCCCATCGAACATTCTCCTATATAGTGTTCCATCCTCGGCCAAAGTAAATCGTGCAGCCTTAGTGCGTAGAGTCCTTGATTCTTTAGGATCCGATGGAAGCTTCCCGTTCTATTAGTATCCGATGTATTTATTTCTCCAATCCCAGGTTAAACTTGTGGAGTT
This sequence comes from Nicotiana attenuata, assembly GCF_001879085.1. Taxonomy (NCBI): domain Eukaryota; kingdom Viridiplantae; phylum Streptophyta; class Magnoliopsida; order Solanales; family Solanaceae; genus Nicotiana; species Nicotiana attenuata. The sequence goes on from NW_017672078.1 coordinate 88,289, forward strand.
TATCTCGACGTGACCTTCTTCGATCACTGACCTTGAAAGTTGTACGACAGTCCCCGATCTAAGCTTATCATCTTCGATTGATGAGTCAAAATTTGCAAGGGCATCGGCCTCGTTATTTTGTTCCCGAGGCACGTGTTGTAGCGTATATTCTCTAAATCGATGTAGTGACACTTGTAATTTGTCTAAGTACCTCTACATCCCATCTTTCCGAACCTCGAAAGTTCTGTTGACCTGATTTACCACAAGTTGGGAGTCACACTTGGCCTTGGTGACCTTTGCTCCCAAGCTCTTAGCTAGCTCGAGACCTGCAATCTTGGCCTCATACTCGGCCTCATTGTTAGTCAATTTCGAAGTTTAAATAGACTGTCTAATTGTATTTCCTGTGGGTGGCTTCAAAATGATGCCCAGCCCGGACCCCTCCACATTCGAAGCACCGTCCGTGAAGAGGGTCCACACCCCCGAAGATGTAGACAATTTTAACAATATTTCCTTTTCAACCTCGAGTACGAGTGCGACATGAAGTCGGCCACGAAGTCTGCCAAGATTTGTGACTTGATGGCCATTCGGGGTTGATACTCGATGTCGTACCCCCTAATCTCGATGGCCCATTTGGTCAATCGGCCCGAGAGTTTGGGCTTATGCATAATGTTGCGAAGGGGGTAGGTGGTTACAACACAAATTAGGTGACATTGAAAATATGATTTTAATTTCCTAGAGGCGCTTTTACAGCAAACGCTAATTTTTCTAAGTGTGGGTACCGGTCTCGGTTTCACCAAAAGTTCGGCTAAAATAGTAAACAGGAAATTGAGTACCTTGCTCTTCTCGAACTAGGACACCGCTTACCGCAACTTTCGAGACTGCCAAATATAAGTATAGTTTCTCGTCCGCTTTCGGAATATGAAGTCTTCCAACGCCTGTTGGCATTCTGAGGTCCAGGAGAAATTGTTCTTCTATTTGAACACTGAGAAGAACATGTGACTTCGATTCGAAGACCTCAAGATGAACCGGCCTAAGGCGGCTATCCGCTATGTTAATCTTTGTACGACCTTAACGTTGTCCATGACTGTGATGCCTTCGATTGCCTTGATTTTATCAAGGTTGATCTCGATTCCCCAATTTGATACCATAAATCCGAGGAACTTGCCCGAACTAACACCGAGTGCACATTTCTCAGGATTGATCTTCATGTTGTATTTTTTCAATATGTTGAAAGTTTCCCGCAAATGTGTCAAATGGTCCTCTGCACGCAGGGACTTAACTAACATGTCATCAATAAACCTCCATTGATTTACCTATTTTTTCTTCAAACATTCTGTTTACTAGGCGTTTATAAGTAGAACCAGCATTTTTTAGCCCGAACGGCATTACATAATAGCAATAAGTATCATACTTAGTAATGAACGAAGTCTTTTCCTGATCCTCCGGGCCCATTTGTATTTTATTTTACCCGTAGTAGGCATCGAGAAAGATGAGGATCTTGTGGCCAGCCGTGGCATTGATCATGCGATCGATATTTGACAGAGGAAAAGAGTCTTTGGGACATGCTTTGATTAAATCTTTATAATCTACTCACATTCTAAGTTTGTTCCCCTTTTTAGGGACTACAGCTACGTTTGCTAACTATTAGGGATATTTTACTTCTCGAGTGGATCCTATTTTGAGAAGTTTGGTTACCTTGTCCTTGATGAATGTATGTTTTACCTCGGACTAGGGCCTCCTCTTTTTCTTTACCGATCTGAACTTCGGGTCCAGGCTCAATCGATGCGCTGTGATCTCCGATGGAATCCCTGTCATATCTAGGTGGGACCAAGAAAAATAATCCATGTTATTTAAAAGGAATTCAACGAGTTTTTCCTGAGCTCGGGAGTTAACCCTGTGCCAGGTATACCTCTCGATCAGGAAAATGCTCGATCAGTATGAGTTGTTCCAGCTCCTCCACCGTCAACTTCGTTGCATTAGAATCATCGGGGGTTGTGAAGGTTCGAGGTACCATATAATCTTCATCCTCGAAGATCTCCTGTTCTTCCGATGGGGTCGAGGCCGGTGCCTGTGGTTGTTATTTGACTTCTTGTTTTCCCTTTGACTCTGATCCCTTTGTTGACGAAGGTGCTGATACCGGTATCACTTCGTCGATTGCAAACATTTCTTTGGCGCCGTGTTGTTCAACGTACACCGTTTTGACTCTTTGGGAACTTCAGAACTTGATGAAATGTCGAAGGTACTGCTCTCATGTTATGTATCCAAGGCCTTCCGAGCAGTGCATTGTATCTCATGTCACCCTTGATCACATGGAACTTTGTATCTTGGATGGTCCCGGCTATATTTGCTGGCAAAATGATCTCGCCTTTGGTGGTATCACATGTCATATTGAAACCGTTAAGTACCCGAGTTACGGGCACGGTCTGATCATGGAGGTCGAGTTTCTCTACGACCCATGATCGAATAATATTTGATGAGCTACGTGGTCAACCAACACATGTTTAACTTGAATTTTATTTATAAGGATGGATATTACCAGTGCATCATTGTGAGGTTTGTTTGATCCCCCCTGCGTCCTCGTCGTTGAAAGACAAGGTTTCTTCTGGTAGTAATCCCGAGTTTGCTTTTCCCTCGTGATCGTCACCTTTGTGCGTTTGAACACCGGTCTTTTAAGGGATATCGATCCTACTAACGATCATATGAATTACGTGTTGTGGCTCTTCTTGTTTTTTCTGCCTGTTCGAATCTCTATTTTTAAAGTGATTCTTGGCCCGATCGCTTAAGAATTCTCAAAGGTGACTCTCGTTGAGTAGACGGGCTGCCTCCTCTCTCAGTTGTCTGTAGTCTTCAATTCTATGACCATGGGTACCATGGTGTTTGCACATTTGATTTGGGTTCCTTTGAGCTGGGTTGATATGTAAGGGTCTGGGCCATCTAGTGTCCTTAATTCGACCGATGGCTGATACAATACCTGATGCATCGACGCTGAAGTTGTATTCTGACAGTCGTGGTGCTTCCTTGGATCCGGCATCCCTATCGAAACCGCTTTGCTCATAAGCCCCCCGAAACTCTGCCCCTGATTATTTCTTCTATCATTCCGTACGGGGTTGCATCCTGGCCCATTATTTCTCCGGTCTCTACTATATGGCTAGTACCTTTCTCTATTTGATCGTGGTTCCCGATCGACATCCCTTTTAACTCTGTCCATGGACCTGTTGGGATAAATCGAACCAACTGGAGTTCCCAATTGATCATCTTCGACCCTAATCGTCAACTGATACCGATTGTGTACATCGACCCAAGTGATAGCTGGATATTCGATTAAATTTTGCTTTAACTCTTGTGAAGCTATGGAACTCCGAGTGTTGAGACCTTGCGTAAAATCTTGAGCAGCCCAGTCGTCGGTGACTGTAGGCAAATCCATTTGTTCCGTTTGGAATCGAGATACAAATTCCCTGAGCATCTTGTTATCCTTTTGTTTCACATTGAAGAGGTTCGATTTACTTGTTGCAACTTTAATGGCTCCAGCATGGATTTCACAAAAGAATATGCGAGCATAGCAAACAAATCAATAGAGTTGGGTGTAAGTTATGATACCATATCATGACACCTTTCGATAAAGTTTCTCCAAATTTCTTCAATAGAACGGAGTCAATATTATCATCTTCTAAGTCATTTCCCTTTATTCTGCATGTGTACGAAGTGACGTGCTCATTAGGATTGGTGGTCCCATTGTATTTGGGGATGTCTGGAATACGAAATTTCTTAAGAATGGGCTTCGGAGCCGCACTTTGAGGGAAAGGCTTTTGCACGAACTTCTTCGAATCCAAACCCTTTAGGATCGGGGGTGCCCCGGGTATTTGGTCCACTCGTGAGTTGTATGTTTCTACCTTTTTGTCATTAACCTCTATTTTCTTTTCACCTGATTCTATTCGTTTAGTAAGCTCTTCAAGAATCTTCATAATGGCAGGGTCAGTCCTCGATTCATAAGCATTCGGTTTTTCCGGTACAGGCTCAACTCTATGAACAACCTCTTCTGATGTTTCGAGCTCAATTCTGCTTGGTGCTCGATTCTGATTTTGGAGTTGTGCTATCGCAACTTGCTGAGTCTGCAGCATTTCGAATATCCCTTGAAGGTTAGTTCCGCCTTCTTCACCGCTCTGTGCGTTCTGATCGGCCGCTCGGGCATCTCTACGGACACTATTTGCATGGTCGGCGCCCAGATTTGCATTTAGGGCGATATGTAAACTGACATCGACAGGGTCTGCAATAGGTACTCCCTCATGGCCAGCTTGAGGCAATTCAATCCCTGGGGCGGCTACATTACCGTTTTTTCTCCATGGAAACCGAGGCCATCATCGACGTGAGTGCGTACTCCTTACGAGTTAGACATGTTGACCCTGAAATCAAAGATGCTCACAAGAACAAGCGTAAAGTAGTGTGTGTTACGGGAGTCAATACCAGGCAATCACTATTATCCTTAGCCCCACAGTGGGCGCCAAACTCGTTACCCTAAAACTGGATAACAATTAAATTTATGATATGATTTTAAGGATACGTGATTCACCTAATACCAATTGATAAATACAAAGATTAGTATTGAAAATTGACTGTAAGATAAAGTAAACCAGTGTTTGAACAAAGTGTAGCCCTCGAGCTTGAATACCCTCGAGCTAGTTGTTCAGGAACAGTAATAATGTAACAAGCTCATGAACAAGAGAATGTAAATTAAAGACAGAATATTATATTGCTTTAATCTGCGTAAATGTGAAGTGTTTACAAAATGATTAGAACCCTCTTTATATAGTAGAAGAATCCCGTCTATGCTATAATTCTAATTAAGGAAGTAAATCCCATGATTAGCCTAAAGAATCGCCCTTGGTTTGACCTGTTCTGAGATTTTCGCCGTGATCTTCGACCGGGTACAGATATCTCGCTTTTCTGTTATTGCGCTTTGCTGAAGTCTGTCATATTTGGTCCAGATCGCTGCTGGCCTCGATCTTGACATGTACCTCGATTCTCGAACTTGATACCTCGTCTTTGTGCTCTGATATGATCCATTACGAGGCTGACACTCGATGCGACTCCCTTGTCTCGATCGAATAGTAAAATCGGGCGGGCCCAATTTTGACCGTATACAATGTCTTTTGACTCTTTTCCCTTAATAACCTCGGTGTTTAGAATAGGACTGAAGTCCTTAGTTGTTTCAATCTTACATGTCAGTTTGAGCAAGCTTGAGTTTACAAGCAAATGGTTGAAGATTTATCCAACTCCTATGCTTTTCAGGCAAATATTTACTTAATTTTTGTACAATATGCTGACTACGACTTGTGTTGTCCAATTCATTTCTTTCATCACACTGAATTAGTGACTAGGGACGGCAAACGGTCAGACTGGTTCAAAACGAATAAGGCAAAAACGAATAAAATATTCGATCCGATCTATATTTAGTACGGATAGAAAATGGATTAACCGTAGATAATATGGAAATCTATATTATCCATACCTTCTTGAATATGATCATTTCTTGGAGAATTCCTAGTCTCCCAAACTTGAGGAACCCCCAATTTTGATCGTTTACAAATGTAAAAGTTAAACCCATTGATTATCATATTTTAAGTGGATAATATGGATTTTATTCATATTAAACACATTTTTAAAAAGTTCATTATCTGACCTATTATTTAGTGGATAATACAGATGAATAACTGATTTTTTATCCAGTTTGCCACCACTATTAGTAATGCACATAGCTGGAGATATCACAATATTAACTTTCATACGGACACCATAAGGTGATAAGGGAATGTAAACGCTAAAACGATCGTGGTGGACATCAGTGACTGATTTATATGGGAGGGGGTGGGTTTACGTGAACACATGCTCTCCTCCGTAGTCTAGGTATAGTATTTGTATATTTTTTTTTCTTAAATAAGCATGTGAACCTAGGGGTGGCAAAATGGTTAAAAGAAAAAAGTTAACCATCTATATTATCCACTAAAAATGGATTGGATAATGAACTTTTTAAAAACGGGTCAAATATGGATAAGAATCATATTATACATTTACATACTGGATAACCAATGAGTAACTAATGGGTCTAACTTTTGTATTTGTAAAGCCTCAAATTGGGGATTCCTCAAGTTAGGAAGACTAAGAATTCTCCCAAAGGTGATGATATGCAAAAAGTCATCATGGATAATATGGTTACCCATACAATCTGCCGGTTAACCCGTTTTTTGTCCGTGTTAATATGGGTAGGGTCGGATAATTTATTCGTTATTTTATTATCCATTTTTAAACAGAATCATATTCGATCCGACCCGCCCGTTGCCACTCCTATGTGAACCTATGCTCATGTGTGTAATTTGGCTTAATGGTCAATGAGTGCGCTTTGACCCCAAGTTTAGGGGTTCATTTCTTGCTTGCTCTTTAGACTTTTTAATCATTTAGAATTTTTAATTAAACATGCTTCTATTTCATTATTGTTTCTTTTTATTTCTTGGTTACTCGGCCTTAAGTTATTTGTTAAAAAGAAAGCTTTCACTAAAATATTTCAAGAAATATGATATTGTGATCCCATCTTTATCTCTTGAAGATTATTACTGATAATAGTGGATTGCAAAATCTCACCAAAAAAAATTTACGTTTTGTTAAGTAAAGTACTAGAAAAAGATAACAAAATTAGTCTTAAACTCCCATTATAGTTAAAAACAAATAATGCAAATCACGTATTAACGAACAAAACGAGCAAATGCACAACTTTTATAAATGACTCTATTCATATAAATACTAGAGATGCTTATGTTCTTGATTCCTCATGTGTCATATTATTCTATCATCTGTTCATGGGTCTCAAAAATACGTGAGTTGGTAAAGTTTATTTCATGATATTAATCAGAGGCATAATGGTCTTATGACGTACCGAGAAATTTTATTAACGTATTTCATGCATTTATACATGCACATTGACACATGACCAGACGGCGTTATATATATATATAATATATTATATATATATTTATTATATATATATATATATATATATATATATTATATATATATATATATATCTATATATATATATATATGGTCCAGAAGGAAATAGAAGTACAAAAAAGTTTTACTTAACAGGATGGATGAATGATGTTTAGCTTGCTATATATAACACACGATATTTAAAACTTTAAGTAATGATTCTATTATTGATAGTTATCAAAGTATGAAAACTTATACAGGATATAAATATTGCTAATAATATTAAATAGAGTTTTCTCGTCAATTTGGATAACTATATTTTTTATCTATTTTGCCACTATTAATAGTGTGCACATAGCTGCAGACAGGAGCGGATCTATATAGAGCATAGAAGGTTGTACGTCACCCTAACGCTCAGGTAAAATTTTACATATTTACTGGTATTTCACTAAACATTTGTATAATAAAAATGAGTGGCACCCGGAAGCACAAAATGCCCGTAGGTGCCATGGCTAATGAGCAACTTCTGCATAGGCGAGTCTCAATATTGAGACCAACTAGGGTAATCCAGTGCGCTCCCCCACTTGGTCCCTTTTTTCATTTTTTGTTCTTTTCTTCTCTTTTTCTTAATTTCTCTGATTTTCTTCATCTTTATTTTTTCTCTTTGTACAACCCCATTTTTATTATTTAGTTGAATTATATCTTTCGTACTATTTTCTTTTTCTGAATTTTACACTATTTATGTGAATATGATTGTTTACCTTGAATAAATGTGAAGAACAATTATTTTCGCAAAGAGAGCAGAAAATGTTGTATGTTATTCAATATGTCGTGTTCTTACAAAATGACAAGGGTCCCCTTTATTTAGGTGAGGTGAATCCCAACATAGTACACGTCTAATAAGTGACGAAGAAATGCTACTAATACAGCTGTATAACGGCTTAGTACGGATTTATACTATTCTTGCAGACTCTTTCAGTCCTCATCGCATGCCCCCAGGGGTTTCCCGCCTTTCCATGACGATCACCGACTTGTGTTGCTCCGTGATTGACCTTCGATATGCCCCCTCGAGGGAAGCACCTCGGGGTCCGCCTTCAAATTCCACTTCAAGCTCCTCGAGGTCAGGCGTGGAGTGCCATAGTAGCCCCAAAGCCGAACTCTCCGATTTTGGCCGTATACAGATAGTCCCCGCATTTCTTAGAATGAAAAGATAAGAAACGATCTTGACTTCGATTTGTGTTGAACACCATTCTGCTTTCGTTTGTGAAAAATCCAAGTGTACGACTCTAACGATTGGTCCGAACACCGGATCCGGAATATAATAATAATAAACCCTTAGGTTTTTATTTGATCAATATAACGCTTTTTAACGTCCTTTGCTATCCCTCGGACTAAGCTTGGATTGATTTGATGCGAACTTAGGTCACCGGGATTTCCGAGTCCGAGTTGAGTGAGAGCTGTGTCTCGATTTTCGAAATACAGCTATTTAGGCTTCGTTGGTAGCCCTCGAGTGAGAATTCTCTCGAACTCAAGTAACCTTTGGATTTGGCAGCTGGGTGAAGGTTTGCTTGATCATCTGAAAATAAAGATAACCCTAAGGCCTTTGCAAATAGTCCTCGAGTGAGAGCCTGCTCGAACTCGAGTAGCCCTGAATTGAGTGAAAATTCGCTTGAACTTGAAAATAATGGTAGCCCTAAGGCTTTATATATAGTCCCCGAGTGAGAACTTGCTCGAACACGGGTAGCCCTTGGGCTAAATAGTCGAGTGAACGTTCGCTCGGGCTCGAAAATAGAGATAGCCTTGACGCTTTATGAACAGTCCCCGAGTGAGAACTGGCTCGAACTCAGGTAGCCCTTGGGCTTAATAGTCGAGCAAGCGTTTCCTCGGACTTGAAATAAAGATAGCCCTGAGGCTCTATTAATAATTCCCGACTGAGAACTGGCTTGAACTCGGGTAGCCCTTGGGCTTAGAATAATTGAGAGAGCGTTTGCTTGAACTTGATATGAAGATAGCCCTGAGGCTTTGTTAACAGTCCCCGAGCGAGAACTGGCTCGAACTCGGGTAGCCCTTGAGCTAAAATAGTTGAGCAAGCATTTGCTCGGACTTGAAATAAAGATAGCCCTGAGGCTTTGTTAATAGTCCCCGAGCGAGAACTGGCTCGAACTCGGGTAGCCCATGGGCTAAAATAGTTGAGCGAGTCGTTTGCTCGAACTCGAAATAGAGATAGCCCTAAGGCATTGTGAATACTCCCCGAGCGAGAACTGGCTCAAACTCGAGCAGCCCTTGGGCTAATATAGTTGTGCGAGCATTTGCTCGGTCATGAAATAAAGATAGCCCCGAGGCTCTATTAATAGTCCCCGAGTGAGAACTTGCTCAAACTCGGGTAGCTCCTGGGCTAAAAATAGTCGAGCGAATATCTACCCGAACCCGATTCGTGGATTGTTCTCAATAATTTCTGACAATCTGATTCCCGATGCCTGGGCCCTAACGTCAACATCATGACATAAGTGGTTGGAGTGACTGATGGGTTGTTTTTTGTACGATTCCCAAAATAGACAAAATCCCACAACCTTGCAGATATCACTCTTCTTAGTGCTTCCAAGATTTCATTTGGCCCCTTTCAATTTCCTTTAACTCTCCCTTCTCTTTTCTAACAAGATTTTCCATCTTCTTGGGTTTTTCGCTTTAGAGATGGCTAAAACCTCTAAAACTGTTGCTTGAAAGGAAAAAGCTTCATCATCTTCTCGAATAACCAAAGGTAAACCGGTAGTTCCTCTTAATATCGAGGAGTGTATTCCTGGACCTTGTGATACATCTTCCGATTTCGAGATGAAAAACCCTTCCTCTATTCCGGGACGATGCGAACGCATGTCTCGATACATCAGCCTAATAACCAAAACTGAAAAAGTGAAAGTCGACTGCCGCTTGGGAAAGGCGGTGCAAGTAGAGATTCCTTCACGTGGAGAAGATATAACCAAGCACAAAGATAGTTTCCTCAGTGTATACACATATCTTTCACCTTAGGCCCTGTAGGAACCTCTTCGCCATCGATAGACCCAGCGATCCTCGACTTCTGCATACAATATCGGGTGACGCTCGGACAAATCTATCCATCATTTGGCGCATCGTTTATCTGATTAGGTATTTTTCGAACATGGTCGAGGGGATGCCTTTTACCCTTGATCATTTGATCAGACTATATAGCCCCCAACTTTATTGAGGTGTCCTGATTAAGTTAAAACATCGGTCCCTGAAGGCCTTCTTTGCTAGTATCGACGAAGATAAGGACCGAGGGTGGATTAGCCGCTTTGTCCGAGTCAGGACCTCGAACCTGATCCCCGCTGAGAGAATGCCATTATCCGAGGAATGGGATATGAATCGTAAGTAAACATGCTTTGTTAATCGGATAAATTTTCTTGCCGTTGAATTAACTCTCTTTGATGATGCAGATGTCGAGTGGTACCCCGGTGCTGTCAAGGATCTTCGGGATGGGTCCGATGACTCGATTCGACCTGCCCATATGCTGAGCGCATGTGGCGTGATCTGGCTAAGACCCGTTGGGAGGCCAAAAACCATGGTGAGTTTCTATTTCTGTCATACTTGACCTCCTTAGAAAAGATATCTTTTTATATTATTCTCATCCTTTATGCCTATGCAAGTCTTGGAGAGGCCGTTTTGATGAGGGAACCTTCGCCTGGGGAAGCAGATACCCCGAAGCCTGCTAAGGAGAAAAAGAGAAAGAAGAAATCACCAGCTGGGTCCCCGAAGCCAAAAAAGGCTAAAGTTCAAAAGCCCGAGGCCAATTCCGTGGCCACAACTCAGGAAGCAGCCGAAGGTCTTTATGCCGAGGGCCAAGAGAATGATGACTGCCCGCTGGCACCTAGGGGGAGAAGAAGTTCCATTGCCTTGAAATCTACTGAGTCGAATGTGGCTGAGCCGGTGGTTGCTGGAAAGGAGGCCGCTGAGGTGGTCCCAACCCGAGCTGAGGGAATTATTGAGGGGATCTCGGACGAAATCCCCGGGCTGACCGATGATCAAAACACATCGGGTGCCGAAGGTCACTTAGTTGATGAATCCGAAGAAACCAATAACGAAGCCCCTCAAAGGGAGGAGAGGGCCTCCGTCGAACTAGTCGATGTGATCAATGCATATGAGCCTCAGCTGAGCCCATCATTCTCTCCTAGGCAAATACGGGATGCCCAAGATATGAAAACCCCCGTCGTGGGGGCATCCCCCGGAGAGAATAGTATGTTTAACGGATATTTTGCGGGGGTTGAGGAAGGCCCCAATATCGACGCCTCATTAATCTTTGAAGAAGCTGAGAAGATTCGAAAACAGGTAATCTTGACTTGACCGCTGTATTTTGAGTTTCGATTTTTGCTTTTCCGACTCCCTTCCTATGTGTTTTTAGGCCGTGATGCTCTCCAACCAAGCCTTTTCCAAGTCAAGCTGTGATGGCTCGTTGTGAGGGTGAATTTAGGAAGCTCTCTTCTGATTTCAACGAGCTTAAGGCCCTTTATGCCCAAAAGGAAGGGGAGCTAGGTGACCTTCGAGCACATTTGGAGAGGATGTCTCGAGAGCGGGCCGATCTCGATGAGCAAGTAATAAGACCTTCGTGAGATTACTTCTATGATTTAGTCAATTGAGCATTAAATACCTTAGTTTGATACTTTCAGCTCAAGCAAAAAGATGATCTAATGCGAGAGGAGCTTGGAGTCAGAGATACTGAAATCCTGGGGTTGAAGTAGCGCATGTGTGAAGTGTCCTCCGATAATGAAATTCTTCGAGAAAAGCTGACCTAGGTCGAGCGCCAACTCCAAGGGGCAAAACCCGAAAGCCGTAACTACCAAGATCTCCATGCTAAATCAGTTGCTGAGCTATCTGCAACTAAGTCCGAAGTCGATGCGCTCATATCCTTGTACCGAGAAGATGTTGCTGCTGCAAATTCTCGATCCAAGAAGGTATCCAAAGAGGTCAAGTTGGAACTGACCCGAGCCCTGGAGCATGCCCGATTAAAATCTCGGAGATGGGCTCTTGAGGATGTGTATGCAGGGGGCATCAATTTGTCTGCTGAGATCAAGAGGGTGAAGGCCCTAGAGGAAGAATCGACAGTTCTGCTTTCTTCTGATGATGGTTCAGCTAGTGGTTCGACCAGCGGCTTGGGGGATGATGAGGGGAAGGTGAAGTCCCTGAGGGGGGGGGGGAGAGGTCGTTGATGCTCTGGGGGTCGAGGACCAAGCCGTTTAAGGCACAACTTCTGAGGGAGCTCCGTCTGGTCAAGAGGCCCTGATGGTAGATTAGGTTTCTATTTGTTCCTTCTTTTTTTTGTGCAAGGGCTTCAGGCGTGTGCCTTGCAAATATGTTTTTGTGAAACTTTATTATATATAAGGATCTTTGCTTTTCGTCATTTCTTGTCTTTTTGGAATAGACTTTGACGCCTGTTGATAACCAGTCCAATGTGTCGGGCTTATGATATAAACCCTTCAGGCTTTCATGCTCAATGAATGATTGATAACAATTGACCGTCGATCCTCAAGTTTTTAACACGTCGGCCCTTAGGCTCTTTAGATCAGCCCATGGGTTCTTTAGACTGGCCCTTAGGCTTTTTAGGCTGGCCCTTAGGCTCTTACGCATTGGCCCTTAGGCTCTTACGTATTGGCCCTTAGGCTCTTACGCATTGGCCCTTAGGCTCTTTAGGCTAGCCCTTGAGCTCTTACGCATTGGTCCTTAGGCTATTTAGGCTGGCCCTTAGGCTCTTACGCATTGGCCCTTAGGCTCTTTTTAGATTGGGTCGATGTGACCTTTAATATGGCTATAGTTTTCCCTTATTTCGGCTAAAGACTTTTGATGTTTTTGATTATGCCTTGGAATGTTTTGTGTTTGTCCGACTCTTCGACGGCTCAAACGAGAACGTCGATTATGAGTCGATATGTGACAATAGCTGAGTACCTCGGGAGGTTCGTTTTTAAGGCTGAGTTTTCGAAGCCATTCCATCGAAGGCTTATTTTTTTAAGCCTTTTTATCGTTCGGAGCTGATATTATCGAAAATCCTTTGCTTATTCCAAGGGTAGCCTGATTAACCGTCTCTTTTCAAAGTATTTTCGAAGTATTTGGAGGACTTTAGTTTATGGCGGCAGTCGAACGTCTCCGAGCCGCATTAATTCGGCCGTAGCCTTTAAGTTCGACCGTAGTCTTTATGTTTGGCCGTAGCCTTTAGCCCCCGTGTACGGTGACCTTGGCGTCTATATTGAGGGTATGCCTTTTTAGGGGTCTTACAAGTACGAATATATAGCCTTGGCCTTAATATCAGGGTTATGCCTTTTTAAGGTCTTATAAATTTGAGCATTCCTTGTTTAGGTCTTACAGATTTGATGTTGCCTGACTGAGGGATTACGAGCTCGAAGTTGCCTGATCAAGGTATTACGAATTCGAGTCTTCGATGGCTCGATAAGCTGACTGTCGATGACAGTCCCCAGGTGTTCAAGAGTTTTTGGGTCTTGGGCCGTTTTTCGTGACAGTAGTGAATTTCTTCGAGGTGCAAAGTGTTGATAAGCAAAGAGGCTTCATCAATTACTTGATATATGCACACATGTTTTTTTGCCTTTGGAGGCTCGATTATTCTATATGGACACGGTTCATTTGACCGTTTGGCCCAATACATCATTCTCAAGTCGAGGTCCTCCTAGGCATAGTTCGATTTCTTCCGAGAGGTGACCTCCTGGGGTGATGCCCCCCAATATTTGAGGTTGATTGAAGAGAAACCTTGAATACTTGATGAGTTCTCCTTAGGTAGCATATGGATGTTGACTCATTAAAAACCTAGCCAGTAAAACCCGTTCGGGATAAAACCGGTCAAAGGGAAAAAGAGCGCAACGCAAGCTTTAAAACCCCAGGTCTTCGAGCTGGAGGCTGCTTCGATTTCTTTTAATTGAATACCTGTAATAAGTTAGTATAAAACGCAAATGAAAAAGGAGAGGGTTGTACTCCAGTAATGATAGTGTTTGAGCCTCGATGCGTTTCAATTGCTTGCTACGAAGACGCGGCACGGTCCTTTATTCACTTATTGGGGTGTACCCGAGAATGTCGGTTGCGGTTGCTACTTGGCTGTTTGTTTGTCTAAATGCTCCTTAGAAGTGGAGGGAATCGATGCTGGTGCCATGCGTGCACCACGAACATCTCCCTTGCTTCATGCTGCTCCCCGTACACTACTCTTACTCCATCCTTGGTTGGAAATTTCATCATTTGATGAAGGGTTGATGGCACTTCCCTCATACTGTATATCCATGGCCTTCCAAGTAAGGCATTATATCTCATGTCACTTTCGATGACATGAACTTTGGTATCTTGGATTGTACCGGCCACGTTGATCGGGAGGATGACCTCCCCTTTCGTCGTCTCGCTCGCCATGTTGAATCTATTGAGGACTCGAGAGGCGGGTACCATTTGGTCGAGCAGTCCTAGCTGCTCTACAACCCTCGACCTGATTATGTTGGCCGAGCTACCTGGATCCAGGAGCACACGTTTAATTTGAAATTTATTCATAAGAAAAGAAATTACCAGTGCGTCATTATGAGGCTGAGACAAGGTCTCAATGTCCTCTTCGCTGAATGTGAGAGCATCCTCTGGTATGTAATCCGAGTTCGCTTTTCCCTAGTGATGGATATTTCCGTTCGTCTGACAACGGGTCCCTGTGGGGCATCGGCCCCTCCAATGATCATGTGGATGACGTGTCGTGGTTCTTCTGATTCGTTCTTCCTCTTCGCCTCTCTTTCCCGAAAATGGTTTTTAGCCCGATCGCTGAGGAACTCTCGAAGATGCCCTTCGCTGATCAGACGGGCTACCTCTTCTCGAAGCTGTATGTTATCCTCGATCCTGTGACCGTGTGTGCCGTGATATTTGCATATCAAGTTAGGGTTCCTTTGTGAAGGGTCTGACAGTATGGGTTTTGGCCACTCGGTATCTTTGATTCCGCCTATGGCTGATACGATGCCCGAGACATCGACGTTAAAATTATATTCAGATAGCCGGGGTGCCTCTACCACCTAGTGTGCCTATCGAACCCAGCTTTACTCGTGAGTCCTTGGGAAACTTGACCTCCATCTATCCTTCGATCGCCTCGAGGCACATTACGCTTCGGGGCGTTCCTTCGATCTTCTACGTAAGGCCGGTATCTGTCCTTGTTTGGTCTCGACTCCCTTTCTATAAACCTTTGTTCCTTTGTTAAGAGCTTGCTAGGATATACTGAGCCCAAAGGGGCTCCTAATAGGTCGTCTTCGACCCTGATCTTCGATTGATACCTATTGTGCACATCCGCCCAGGTCACGGCGGGATATTCGATTAAATTTTGTTTTAGCTGCTTCGAAGCTACTGAGCTTTATTCGTTCAAGCTCTGAGTGAAGTCTTGCACTGCCCAGTCATAGGAGACCGGTGGTAATTCTATTCGCTCCATCTGAAATCAAGATACAAATTCCCTTAGCATCTCGTTTTCTCCCTGCTTGATTTTGAAGACATCGGACTTCCTGGTGGTGACCTTGATGGCACCGGCGTGTCCCTTCACAAAAGAGTCAGCCAACATGGCAAATGAATCTATCGAGTTTGGGGGTAGGTTGTGATACCACATCATGGCCCCCTTTGACAGTTTCTCTCCAAATATCTTCAGTAAGACGGATTCAATCTCGTCATCCTTTAAATCATTCCCTTTTACAGCACAATTATAAACGGTAACGTGCTCGTTGGGGTCCGTGGTCCCGTTATACTTCGAGACGTCGGGTATTCTAAATTTCTTCAGGATGGGCTTCGAAGCCGCGCTTGGTGGGAATGGTTTCTGTATGAACTTCTTTGAATCTACGCCTTTCAGGATCAGAGGTGCGCCTTGGATTATCGACCCTCGAGTTATAAGTCTCCACCTTTTTTATCGTTATCCTCTATCTTCTTTTCTCCTGATTCCATCCTTTTGGTGAGGTCCTCGAGCATCTTCATAATAGCGGGGTTTGCTAATGACCCATTGTTACTCGATCTCTCTGGTGCCTGCTCGACTCGAGGAGCCATTTCTGGTGCTAATGTGCTTGGAGTTTTTTGTTGACTTTGTAGTTGAGCAATAGCCACTTGTTGTGCTTGCAACATCTCAAAAATGACTTGAAGGCTAACGTCTCTTTCCTCCCCGCGCACACTTCCATCGGTATGAGAACTTACATCAACATGCACAGCGTTGCATGAGCTCACGTCGACGGGGATTTGTGTTGGTGCCGCCTCTGGGTTTTGCGGTGGTACACCGGCATCTGCTGGTGCTACCCTTGGGTTTTACGCTGGTAAATCGGCATATGCACCGTTCTCTCCATGAAGCCCAGTGCCATTGTTTTCGCGTGCATTGGAGAGTTAGACATTTTGACCTGAAATCAGAGATTATTGGATAAGAAATAGTGTGAAGAATAACTTGTGTTTTCAGAAAACTAGCACCAAAACAATCACTATTATTTTTAGCCCCGCGGTGGGCACCAAACTGTTCACCTTGAATATGGTATTTATAATTATATTTGATTTTGTGGTTCTAAAAATACGTGATTTATTTCAATACTAGTTGTTAGGCAATAAATGCTAAGTGTAAGTAAAGAAGATGAGAAATTCAAACCATAACTATCACAAATCCGAGCCTCGAGCTGCTGGAGCAAAGACTTCGAGGCCTATGTAGGGCAATTGGTAACAAGCTATTGATGAAGAAACAATAATAATGAAGGCCTCAAAGATAGCCTTTTGCGGTTAATAAGGAGCAATAAATGAAGAAAAATAAATGAATAATGAATGAACAATGGAAGAATGAGCAATAAATGTGAAGAACAATTATTTTAGCAAAGAGAGCAGAGAATGTTGTATGTTATTCAATATGTCGTGTTCTTACAAAATGACAAGGGTCCCCTTTATATAGGAGGGGTGAATACCAACATAGTACACGTCTAATAAATGACGAAGAAATTCTACTAATACAGTTGTATAACGGCGCAATACGGATTTGTACTATTCTTGCAGACTCTGTCAGTCCTCATCGCGTGCCTCCGGGGGTTTCCCGCCTTTCCATGACGATCACCGACTTGTGCTGCTCCGTGATTGACCTTCGACATGCTCCCTCGAGGGAAGCACCTCGGAGTCCGCCTTCAAATTCCACTTCGAGCTCCTCGAGGTCGGGCGTGGAGTACCACTGTAGCCCCAAGGTCGAACTCTCCGATTTTGGCCGTATACAATGATTTTAATCATTTTATGTTTTAGTTCATCTAATGTTATTTTTTTTCTTGATTTCGATAAAGGACGAAATACTTTCAGTTTGGTTATCACGTATTTATTTATGCATAGAATATTTTGTAAAGCGAACCGAACTTATTCAAAACAAAACGGAATCAAATTAAATCAAAGCAGAGTGAAGCGACATATTGTATACCCTAATTCGATTTCCTCGACTAGTGGTAGGTTTATATTAAATACAGTGGCACTCATACCTATTAAATTCTGAAACCGCCGGTGGCTGCACATATCACAATATTAACTTTCATACGAACACCCTAACGTGATAAGTCATAAGGGAATAAAGACGCTAGAAGGATCGTGACGGACATGGACAAGAGTTCTTGGCTATGCTCATGAAGATTGCAAACAAGCAGTTGGCAGTTTTCAAGACAGTTGTTAGAGCGTTAACTAAGGGTTTTGAAGCTTTTGAAGCTCCAAAACATTTGTTCTTCTACAGATCATATGTTGGCCAACTTTTTCGCTTTAGGCAATCCATATCCTAGATACACTGGCCATCCAATCCACATTCTCGCCCCAGGTAGGCCGCCCACTAAAGAGTAAAGGCACTCCAAGAAGTTCTCAATTCATTGGATAACTCAATATCAGTAGCGGACCCAGGATTTGAGCGCGACGGGGCACCATCACTTTATATATGCAAATTACTAGCGATAAAGGGCAACTCTATGAAAACGTAAATGATTATGATAACATATCAACAAAATATAAATTTAATATTATCGAATATAATTAATTTGTTATTGATATAATAAAAGTACATCATAGGTTCATACTTGAACTCTATGCATTTTCATACGCAAAGGGCAAAGGTTTAAGCTTTAATGTGTAAATTTTTATATAGAATGTCCTGATGTGATTGTAGCTATACGATGAGTTAAATGTTTAGGTATCCAAGTTAGTTTTGTTTTACAATCTTCAAAAGGTAAACTTTATTAGTCATTACGTGGATTCAACTGCCCTCCTATTATTGTAAAGAAAATATATTTTACTTCTCCATGATTCTTCGTTCTTTAAGTTACATGTCAGATAAAACTTTCAATAAAGAGAAAGTTCTAAGCAGAGAGTGAGTGAGGGACTTAAAAAAGAATAAAATAAAGTGACTATAATGTACCGGTAATAAACTAATTTTGAAAAGATAAAAGAAAAAAATTAAATTAATTTCTTGTAAGGAGTATAGTAGTAAGTTAAAAAAAGGTTGTGAGGGAAGGACTGGAAAAGGAATAAAATAAATTAATAACTATGTAATAAAAATAAACTAATTCAAAAAATATTATAGAAAATAAAAATAAACCCATTGACTAGTGAGGGAGTAATAGTAAGTAAAAAAAGGAGTACGTATCCATGATTTTCTTTTTAAAACAAAGCAACCAAAGAACAATTTATTAGAACTAAAAAAAAAAGTTATAGTAGTGGGTTTCGAACCCAGGTCAACGAATAAGTAAGGGATCTCACGCTGTGCAGTAAACTAGCCTTGCCGTCTGACTTCCATATTCAAGGGGGCCAAGGAAAATATATAAAGGGTTCCTTCGTATACATACAGACCATATATAACATAAGTATACGTGGTTTTTGCCGAGACTAACAGGGTCCCGCGACCCTCCAACACTCTATGTAGGTCCGCCCCTGCTCAAGACTTTTGGTTAAGGGTGAATAATCCCAACTATACACCATATCATTTGGTGATTTCTTCAAAAACATAGGAAAAATAGTACTAGCAATTGCAAAGGTGGATTTAGGATTTTTATAACATGGGTACACCACTAAAGAAAGGAGAAAAAAAAGTATTAAGTGAGAATTGATCTCTGCTCCTCTACGTAAAAAGCTAAGCATTCAATCAAGTGCACCATTTAGCGTATTTAGAGCATGAGTGCCAGCAAATAATATTAGATAAATTTTATCAAATATGTAATGAAGAGACCATGAGTTCACGTGCCCCATAAAATAGGCTATAAATCCGCCCATGGTTGATTGGGTCATTAATAGTATCTATAGGATTTTTGGGTGCAGTAATTCTTATTGTGTAGTTGACTAGTGCTAAAATGGAGTGAAAATTATTGGCCCAAGTGATGGTTTGTTTTGAAGATTGACAAAGAAAGCTCACGCATGAACCAGGTCCATCCCTTGTGTGCATACACATTGGCAGATTCGAGCAAGTGAGATGCACGTGAAGGAGATAAGCTTAACTTGGTGTAATTGATATCTCCTGATCGAAAAGGTTGCATAATTGATAAGGAGAAGCACTCCTTACTCAAAGAGAATACTATCCAAGATAAGGGAGGAGTTAGAGGTTGAGATCAACTAGAACTCTTCCACCAAGGAAGAGTAGCATTAGAATTCTAGTTATTTTCTACTTGCTAACTCTATTAATCGCAGGATGTTCTCACTTCACAGAAATGCATAAAAGCAGAAGTTAAACGTGAATTGAGAGCAAAATACCAAGGCATTTTGCAAGCAGTTCGTGTGAGATTCAAGTGTGCAAACCTGAAGCTACATGAACCAGATAGAAGCCAGTTCCAAGTGTCTGTCTTTTATCCTAGTTCAATTGTAGTAGGTGTTTTCATAGTGTACCTTTCTGCTTTATCTAGAGTCAATTGTAATAGGTACTCAGAGTATTCAAGTTAGAGTTAACTTGAAGTTGTCGTAACAGTTAGAAGCTGTTTGTCACAACGGGATTAGAGTTAATCCTAGGTTTACAAAAGTTTTTTGTAAATGCAGTTTTTGGCTCAGTGATTTAGTAGAGAGTTTGGGAAAATCCTACTGAGAAGTAGAGCGTGGTTTTTTCACCTTTTGAGTCAGGTGTTGTCCACGTAAAATACTTGTGTTCTTTACTTTTCGCATTTACTATCACTACTAGAAATTCGGGTTATAGCGACCACGAAAAGCGACCAAAGTTGGTCGCTTATTGGCCAAAAAGCGACCAAACAGGCCTGGTCGATATTAAGATGGTCCCTTTACCTTAGGGACCAAAGTTGGTCGCTAATTAGCGACCAACTTTGGTCTCTCAGGTAAACGGACCAAATTTTCCGGGTAAAGAGAATAGCGACCAAGTTTGGTCGCTACAATATTTTGATATTATAATTTGGCGACCAAAGTTGGTCTCTTTCTGTAAATTACGTTTTTTTATTCATTATTAATCATAAAATAGCGACCAACTTTGGTCTGTAAAAAAAATATTATATTTTAAAATCTGGAAATAGAGACCAAAGTTGGTCGCTTTATTATTAATTTTTTGATTTTTTTTTAAAATAATCGACCAAAGTTGGTCGCTAATTTCAAGAATTAATTTTTTTTTTAGTAATATGCGACCAACTTTGGTCGCTATTTTTCCAGAAATTGTTATTTTTTTAATGGTATAGCGACCAAAGTTGGTCGCTTTTTGTGAAATCTGGTTAAATAGCGACCAACCTTGGTCGCTATTTCTCAGAAAATTGATTTTTTTAAATTGAAAAGCGACCAAATGGCGACCAGAGTTGGTCGCTTTTCTTGGTATATTGTTGGCAGGAACTGCCTGTTTTGGCAGCTACACCACCTACCAGCTTACCAAAATTCCTAAACAGGCATTTTATGCCAACAACAACAACAACAAGCAACAACAACAACAATAAAAAGCAACAACAACAACAATAAACAACAACAACACAACAACAACATTATAACCAACAAAGAATAAAGTTCAACAGAACTTTATACTTTAAGCTAACCAAACTAATAAGTTAACTGTTATTACAAAACCATTCGAAAATCGATTGTATTTGTCTAGTTGAAAGTGTATAAAATTCAAGGATTGTTCTGTACATCATTGTGACGACCCAGCCGATCGTATTAAGAATTAACGCCCCGATCCCCTATTAACTGCTTCCCCTAAGTTCATTTCTGCTAGTCTGGTTTGCCGGCACGTTCGATGTTGGGTTTCAGCGAGTTTTAGGACACTTACTCCGTAAATGAGAGCTTAAGTGTTGAAAAGTGGTCCGTAGTCGGAGCGGTGGGAAGACGACCTCGAAATAGAAATCTGATGGTTCCGTTAGCTCCGTTAGGTGATTTCGAGGTTGGGAGCATATTCGAAATGTATTTTGGAAGTCCGTAGCTCATTTAGGCTTGGAATGCCGAAGTGTGAGTTTTTGAAGTTTCCGGTCCGATAGCGAGTTTTTGATCCGAGGGTCGGATTGGAATTCCGAAAGTCGCAGTAGCTCCGTCATGTCATTTGGGACGTGTGTGCAAAATTTCAGGTCATTCGGACGTGTTTTGGTTAGGTTTTTGATCGAAAGTGTATTTTGATGAAATGTGAGGTTCTTAGGCTCAAATCCATGATTTAATCGACTTTCTGACGTTGTTTTAGGTGGTTTAAGGATTGGTACAAGTTTGAATGAAGTATTAGGTGTTATTGGTGCTTTTGGTTGAGGTCCCCGGGGCCTCGGGTGTGTTTTCGGATGCTCAATGGGCAATTGTTGGTGTTGGAAAAGTGTACAGCAGCTGAAGGTTTCTGTCATCTGGTATTTCCGCTTCTGCGGCTTGGGAACCGCAGAAGCGGAGCCGCAGAAGCGGCCTTGGCTTCGCAGAAGCGACTTTTGGTCATCCTCCAGGAACCCGCAGAAGCGGTAGGATTTTCGCAGAAGCGGATCCGCTTCTGCGAGATGGGAACCGCATAAGCGGAAGTTGGGATTTTAAAGGAAGCCGCAAAAGCAGCCAGAGTTCCGCATAAGCGGGACTGCAGAAGCGGTATTCACTGTTCAGAAAAGGGAGTTTCGAGGGTTAGGTTCCAAAAGTTGGAAAAATCAATTGAGAGCTCGGGAGAGGGCGATTTCGAGTGGGTTTTGAAGAGAAGATCATTGGGTAACGTTTCTTTAATCCCTTCTAGTTATATTTCATCATTATGTAGCTAAATCCATCATCTAATTTCGAATTTGGAATCAAAATTGGGGAAAACTTCATGGGCTAAACTATTGGATTTTGAGTGGGTGTTTGACCTCCGATTTGGGAGATTTTTTTATGGTTAGACTCGTGAGAGTACGAGGGTTCTGAAAATGTGAAAATTATTCGATTCCGAGATGTTGGCCTAAGGGCGATTTTGGTCTTTTTGCCTAATTTCGTGCTTTAGCTTTGAATTAAATAGTAGAATCCGTTGCTTGAGATGTTATTTACAATGTGTGATTTAATTGAATAGATTTGGGCCATTTGGAGCCGAGTACTCGTGGCAAGAACGTGGTTGCTAGTTGATTTTAGCCGGTTCGAGGTAAGTATCTTGCCTAACCTTGTGTGGGGGACTTCCCCTTAGGATTTGAGTCTTCTTTGTTGATTGTATTCCTTGTACGCGAGGTGACGAGTGCGTGCTCGGATTTATTTGTGGAAAATTTTTCCCTTTTAGGCTCTTAGATCCTTGTAGTCACCGAATATGAAGTTGTTCTTGATACGATTGAGTTCCCTGTTATTAGCTTCACCTTTACATGTCTTATTTGGAATTTATTTGCCCTTTTTGGCTTATTCTTGTTGCCTGATTGACTTTTACTTGTTTCACTGTAGACATTACCCTTCTATAGTCACATTATCGTTCCTAACTGCTTGTCTTTATTTGGAAAGCATTACTTCTATCTCTCGTGTAATTAATTGGTCTTAATTGGAAAGACGTTAGATATCCTATGTCTAGTTGATATTTCCTTAATTGTAATTATTTGATTCATGTTAACTTCCTTGTTGTTGAACATAGTATTATGGAATCGTTGTTTCATATTATTTCTCCCTTGTTGAGTTATTCTTATTGCGCTTAGTATTGCTCTGTTACGGTTATTCCTTGTGAGCTAGCTGTACCGTCTTTTGGTGAACGGAAACACCTGAGTTGATTCTCTTGCTTTGTTCCTGTATATATTGTCATTTTTTGTGTTGTACTTGAGACTGTGATGCACGAGGTTTCTGTCGTGCGGCTGTTGGTACTGTGATGCACGAGGTCTCTGCCGTGCGGTTGTTGTTGAAGGGTTGCACGAGGTCTTTGCCGTGCTATTGTTGCTATTGATGTGTTGCACATACGGCGTAATAAGGAGGGATATATTATATGCTTATATATGGGTTGCGCATGTGGCGGAATAAGGTGGGAACATTGTGATGCACGTGTGGCGAAATAAGGTGGTGCTTATTATATTATTCTTTGCACACATGGCGAAATAAGGTGGGTTATGTCAGGGGTTGATTGTAGAGAATTGTGACGGCCTGTGGAGGCATTCCTATTTTTTTAATAATGTGATTGTGGGTTGCTTACCTGTATGAGCTTTACCTCTTGGTAGTTGTGAGGAAACATCGTACGTGCGGTCCGTTCTCCTTTTTCATGTTGCTAGTTGGTAAATATTCTTGTTAAAAGCACTTGCACAAGTATACATGTAATTGGACATCCCCATTAGAAGTGAATTCCTTCCGATCCTACTAAGGGTGGAGATACGCCTTCGTTATCCATTATATATGTGAGAGTGGCCCTAATTGGCCAGTTAGTTGTCAGTATGAATGTGAGATTGATAAGGCACAGGGTGCCAAGTGATAGATTTCAGATGCTGGGTTTTTCGTGAGTTGTGGTTTGTCCGAGATTTTGATAAAATTGTGGAAGGAGTTGAATAAGACCTTATGTGATCATCATTGTAGGATATGAGTTATTGACTTGTTTTCCCCTTGCTGTGTTGTGACCTTAGAATTTGGATTAAGATTCTGCCGTCATTTCGTATCATTATTTATTATAATCTTGTTGTTACTTGTTGCCCCTTTTTCCCTTATCGTGAATTCTAGCACTTATAGTCATTCATGCAGTCTTTACATGTTATATATCGTTTCCATTATTCCTATGATTATACTGTTTATTTGACCGGTAGGTGCCTTGACTGTTCCTCGTCACTATTCCACCGAGGTTAGTCTTGATACTTACTGGGCACCGCCGTGGTGTGCTCATGCTACTCTTCTTCACATTTTTGTTGTGCAGATACAGGTACTCCCACTCAGTTCTGTCAGCCTTGGAAGGAGGCGTATCGGTAGAGACTTCGAGGTATATCTGCTATGTCCGCAGACCGAGGAGTCCCTTTTCAGCTTTCTGTAATAAGTATAGCTCTTTCAGTATTTCTCCCTTATATAGATATTCTTGAGTCAGAGCCTCTTATGTATCCCTTAGCTTGTGATTTGTGAGTCTTCGGGTTTTGGGAATGGTGTTAGCTTCGAGAATTGTATTGGTATGTGCCGAGCGGCACCTTAAACACCGTTTTATTTTTCTAGTTCAGTTTTATTTACTTTCTTCCGCAACTATGGTTTATCTTCCGCATCGTTAGGCTTACCTAGTCGTAGGGACTAGGTGCCGTCACGAAATGTTCATGGAGGGCGAACTGGGGTCGTGACAATCATTATCATCACCGTCTGATGAACTTTCATCACCAAGACGGTATCCAGAATGGTGTATTTGTCGAGGATGGGAAGAACGATCACGGGGAGGACGGGAGGAACGAGCACGGGGAAGGCGAGCCTCTGGCGATGACTCACGAGACCGGGGAATCGGAAAATTGCCAGAAGCTAGGAGATATTTGATCTGCTCCTGCATGCCAGTGTACTGAATATCTCTAAGCTTTTCTCTCTCCTTGGCGGCTTCTAGCTCAGATCTGAGCTTTGACACAGTCTCCCGCATAGAGGAGAGGCTCTCCCCATCAAGTTGCTCGGCTTGCGAGGAAGTCCCTATTCCTTGCATTCCACACTTATAGCGATGGAATTTCTTATTAGGAAGCCCGTATACCTTCCCCCATTTTGGACCGCCAGCAGCCTGCGTCCACATTCTCTCAGCATCCTCGTCCGATAGTTGGATTGGCTCGCCCGACTCATTAGGTGGTATGAATTTCTCCACTTCATCTGTGAAGCGACCCTATAAGAAAAATTACATTGAATTAGTATTTCAAAATTTATATAAAAGTAAATCAAAATTCTTAATGAAAAGTGAAAACTTACATGTACAGTCGAGGCTCGGCCCTCGACCCACCTTTCTTGGTCCGTCTCTTTCTTCTTCTTTACAATATGAGTCTCCTTGAAGAGCTCATCTTGGTTCATCGGACGCCCCAACTTTTTTTCCTGAAAACTCATAAATTTTAGTTAATAAACAGAATAGATATACTTTGAAAATTAAAACAAATTAAGCAATTATCTTTAACATCCATCACTGTGTTGAACAAATTGTCAAAATAGTTCTTCTCAATATGCATGATATCAAGGTTGTGACGGAGAAGATTATCCTTCCAATACGGCAACTCCCAAAATATACTCTATTTCGTCCAATTATGAGTAACACCGTATCCGGGGAATCTATAAGGTGGAGCTTCAGTAACTTTACTGAAGTTCTGGACCCTCTCCCAAATTTCCTCACCAGAAAGTATCGGAGGTGGGAAATCATATATTCTTTTTGAATGCATTTTTCATCCTTCTAAACTCATGGTCAGGAGGCAAGAATTGACGATGACAATCAAACCATGATTGCTTTCGGCCATATTTCAAAGTGAACGCTTTACTATTTTCCATGCAGTAAGAACAAGCTAGCTTCCCAGCAGTCATCCACCCACACAACATTCCATACGCAGGAAAATCCTTAGTTGTCCACATTAAATTAGCACGCAAAATGAAATTCTGTTTGGTTGATATGTCATATGTTTCAACACCATCGTACCACAATTGTTTTAGCTCATCAATCAAAGTTTGCAAATATACATCAATCAAATTTTTCGGATTACGTGGACCGGGGATAATACAATATAAGAATATATATGGACTAGTCATGCACAACTCGGGTGGTAGATTATAAGGTGTAAGAAAGACATGCCAACATGAATATGGTGTGGCAGATACAGAAAAAGGCGTGAAGCCATCCACACACAGACCTAATCGAACATTCCTTGGTTCACTAGCAAAATCTGGATATGTCCTGTCAAAGTGCTTCCAAGCTTCTCCATCTGAAGGATGACACATAACACCAGGTGGTCTTCTATTTTCAAAGTGCCATCTCATATGCGGAGCAGAACTCGTCGACGCATATAACCTCTTTAACCTACGTATAAGAGGTAAATAATGCATCGACTTGATAGCGACCATATTCCCAATGGAAAGCCTCTTGAAACGAGGCTTTCCGCAAAATTTACAACTGTCCAAACCTGCATCATCTTTATAATATAACATGCAACCATCTTCACAACAATCAATTCTCATTGACGAAAGTCCTAACTTAGAAACTAATCTCTTTTCCTTGTAGAAATCACCAGGTAATTCGATATCAGGGTCAACTAGTTCACGCATAAGGTCAATGAAAGAGTCCACGGCTCCTTGAGAAATATTCCAATCAGATTTCATACTTAGTAATCTAACTACAACAGACAACTCAGAGTTCGGACTTCCGTTACGTAGTGGACGACTAGCTTCCTCTAAAGCTTCATAAAAACGTTTTGCGTCATCATTAGGAGTTTGTTCAACATTTCCATTGGGCTCACCTCCTAAGTGCATCCCAAAAGCATCCGCAACCATATCATGAATTCTAGAATCACGATTTGTATTCTCCACCGACCTACTACTTTCACCCACAACCATGTTATAAAATATCCCATGGCTACCATCGATCTCTCCATGACTAGTCCACACAAAGTAATTCGCTATAAACCCCTTACTATAAAGATGAACCTTAACTTCCTCCGGTTTTCCAAACTTCATACAGTCGCACCTAACACAAGGGCACCTAATTACTCCTTCATTTATGTATGGCGGAAGTGACATTGCATGTCTAATAAATTCATCAACCCCTTCTACAAAATCCTCCCGCAATCCCCGCCGATTAGGATAATTCCTATTGTACATCCAAGTACGATGTTCCATCTATATAAATAAAGCAAGAACAAATTAATTTAGTTAATTCAAGTATTTACAATGTATTCTTATTTAGGACAATGTATTTACAAGTACTCTTATTTAGGTATTGCTAATGTATGAATTGTTTCTTTTAACAATTTAATTCAATATAAATTAATACAAGAACTAAAAGATCATAATTTCTACCTTAAGTTCATAAATCTAATGTAGTTCAAAAACCCTAATAATAAATAGACAAAAACTCTAAAAAATTACATAAAATTATATAGCAAAAATTAAAAATTAAAAAGCTAAGAAGGTAGATTACTAACCTTGGTAGATTAAAAGGAGGATTAAAAAGCAGTGGTGGCAAGGGGTGGGGGACAGCGGCTCCGGCGACAGTGGTAGCGGCGGACAATGGCTCCGGCGACAGTGGTAGCGGCGGACAGTGGTAGCAGCGTCTCCAGCGTGGTGGCGCGCGGTCACAGTGGTGGCAAGGGGTAGGGGGATTGATTTGTGTAAGGGAAATAGAGAAGGGGAGGAGAATATGTTGAGAGAGAGTTTGGGAAATTTTTGGTAAGAAAATAAGAGATTGGGAGGGCAAACCCGATTTTGATTCTGGATTTACAAATAGCGACCAACTTTGGTCGCTATTTTTGGTAGCAAAATAAGTATTGACTATTTTGACCAAAATAGCGATCAAAGTGCATANTATAGCGTAAGTATATATATTATATATATATAAAAGCTATATTCGATATAATATTACGTAATACACTTATACTTAGTGCATAGTATAGCGTAAGTATATATATTATATTTATATATAAGCAATATTCGATATAATATTACCTAATACACTTATACTTAGTGCATAGTATAGCGTAAGTATATATATTATATATATATAAGCAATATTCGATATAATATTACCTAATACACTTATACTTAGTGCATAGTATAGCGTAAGTATATATATTATATATATAAGCTATATTCGATATAATATTACCTAATACACTTATACTTAGTGCATAGTATAGCGTAAGTATATATTATATATATATATATATAGCTATATTCGATATAATATTACCTAATACACTTATACTTAGTGCATAGTATAGCGTAAGTATATATATATAATATATATAAGCTATATACATATATATTACCTAATACACTTATACTTAGTGCATAGTATAGCGTAAGTATGTATATTATATATCTAAGCTATATTCGATATAATATTAGCTAATACACTTATACTTAGTGCGTAATATAGCGTAAGTATATATATTATATATATATGCTATATTCGATATAACATTACCTAATACACATATACTTAGTGCATAGTATAGCGTAAGTATATATATTATATATATAAGCTATATTCGATATAACATTACGTAATACACTTATACTTAGTGCATAATATAGCATAAGTACATATATTATATATATATATATATATATAAGCTATATTCGATATAACATTACCTAATACACTTATACTTAGTGCATAGTTAGCGTAAGTTTATATTTATAGATTATATAGCTATATTCGATATAATATTACCTAATACACTTATACTTAGTGCATAGTATAGCGTAAGTATATATATATTATATATAAGCTATATTCGATATAATATTAGCTAATACACTTATACTTAGTGCATAGTATAGCGTAAGTATATATATATATATTATATATATATATATATATATATATATATATATATATATATATATATATATATATATATATATATATAATAATATATATATATATAATAAAAGCATATATTCGATATAAAATTACCTAATACACTTATACTTAGTGCATAGTATAGCGTAAGTATGTATATTATATATATATAAGCTATATTTGATATAACATTACCTAATACACTTATACTTAGTGCATAGTATAGCGTAAGTATATATTTTATACATATATATAAGCTATATTCGATATAATATTACCTAATACACTTATACTTAGTGCATAGTATAGCGTAAGTGTGTATATATATATATATAGATATAGACACACACGCACGCTTCGTAGTACTATTCATCCCTTGTATTACAAAAGTATTAACGACTTATATTTATATTATTTAGATAGTAAATACAAAAGTGATTTTTAATTTTGACCATTATTGACCTGAATAGAGACCAACTTTGGTCGCTAATTATACATGAAATTAATTTAGCGACCAAAGTTGGCCGCTAAATTTAAATCAGATTTATTTATATTTTATATAATATTTAAATTAATAATATAATTATTAAAATTTTATAACTGGGTCCCATTTTGTCGACCAATGATGGTCGCTATCTGCCTACCCTTTAATTAGCGACCAAAATTGGTCTCCAATTTTATATTATATACATTTATATTTTATAATTTTTTTTTAAAATAATAATATAATTATTAAAATTTTGTAGGTGGGTTCCACTTTAGTGACCAACATTGGTCGCTAATCTCAGCAAACCTTTGACCAAGCAAGTCTGACCAGTCCAGTCAACAGTTCGACTAATTTAGCGACCAAGTAGCGACCAAGTGTTTCAACTATTTATTTTATTATTTTCGCTTGTTTAGCGACCAACGTTGATCGCTTTTTGCCACAGACCAAGTTTGGTCGCTAAAGATTGGTCGCTTTTTTCCACAGACCAACTTTGGTCGCTAAAGATTGATCGCTTTTTTCCGGAATTCTAGTAATGTATTTCAGCAATAGTAATTTAAGGAACACTTAGAAGAACCAATTCGTTCCATAATCAATTTAAGTGAAAAATTGAACACCACACAAATCGGCCCCTCTTGCAAGTTAAAACATCAAAAATGATGCAAAAGTTTTTGCTAAACACAAGAAACCAGGAAAAGTGATTATATTGGACGGCGGGAGGGTCCCTCAGGGGAATCTACGCACTCTAAAATATAGGAGTACTTTTTACATCCACGAGTTTTTTCGCCAAAACAATCAACCTGAAAATGGAAGAATGAAAGATTCCCATCCTTATCTGAAAGTGACGCAAACTACATAGCAATTCAACTTCATTGGGTCTTCTTTCCTTGGATCTCCTGTTACCTTTAACTCTTCAACTTCCTCTAAAGTCTCTTTCTCTTCCAACAAGATGATGACACAGCCTTTGTTTCTTTGTTCCTACTCGATAATGACTCAGAGTTCTCTGTATATAAACAGCCACTTTTGTACAAACGGGGTCAAACTTGAAATCAATTGTGATAAAGACAGATAAAAAGCAAGGTACTTTTCATCTTCCCATTTCATTTTAATGCCGTGATCAGGTACTTTTGAGGCCAAGTTCTTTTTTGTTTTTCGAATTCCTTACATGTTGTTTCTTGTTTGTTGTAGCTGGATTGTTTGGTGAAGAGAATTATAAGGTGGAGGTTGTTCAGTCCAATAAAACAGATGCCTTTCAATGTAGTAGATGACTCCAATGGCTTTCCCCGTGTGTTGTTGTCTGAGCCTGGTGGCTCCTCAGCCGAGGTCTTTCTCTTACTGCAACATCTTTACACTTTGATATTTCTGAAATTCATGATAAATTTTTGTGGATTAAGAATTTAATCAAATTCTGCCTTTCCAAAATTATTATACCAGATGGGTACATATCCGGCCAACGGATAAGTTTTCATTATAAATGGATATAGGGGGCTCAGATCGTAATAATCTAAAATTTTCACGCTAGGGCTTGTATACATCAGCATGTCCTCGATAATAACCACGCTGAATGAAGCGTTCTTAGTTTTCTATAAAAAATAAAGTTCTGTTTGTATTCAGAGAAATTAATCTCAAGGGACCAGTAATTGGTTAAGGTTTATATAAATTCTCTTGTATTATGTCTCTGACTACAAACAACAACAACAACAACCCAATAATAATCCGACTAGTGGGGTCTGGGAAGGGTATAGTGTATGCATACCTTACTCCTACCTCGGAAGGTACAGAGGCTGTTTCCGGGAGACCCTCAGCTCAAAGACAAAAGATCTATAGCAACAATAGAACTCCAAATATTCTAGCTACTATGCTATATTCCTCTTTAGTTCCTACTAGCTCCTGTTTCTTCCCACTCGATTTGGATGCAAAAGGTAACATATAGACGCAACTGCATATTAACCGCTTCTGAAACATTAATCGCAGCTTCTTTGGTATTTTCCTGAACAACTTTCCCGTTTGAGGTAGGCTTGAAATATTTAGTTTGGTTTAAGAACACATTTCCTCAAACTTTTCATATTCTTTTTTCCTTGAATATCTTGTTCAAGTTTCTAGAGAGCGTAAAATGTGGCATAACAGGGCTTTTAGTTTAACCAGCTAGTCTGTATTGCTTTTGGAACATTTGAACTAGAAGTGACACTCAGGCTTATGGCTAGTGCGTGCCGTATGGTACTGGGTGAAGTATAACATCAAGTCATATTTGCTGACTGCTGGTTGTATCATGAACCAGATAGATTCTCTATATGGTTTGGTATATGTAACTCCACTTTAATAAGTTATAAATAGGTACTCTTGTATGGTGGTCAAGTTGTCTCATGGAAGAATGAACGAGGAGAAGAACTACTGTTCAAAAGTGCCAAGGTATGCAGCATGGATGGTCATATTCAATTGTCTTTTCGTGCTATATTTTCTAAGCAATTATATATGTGAGAGGACGAAAACAAATTGTGAAGGAGTCACCAAGATATACATGCTTATACTTGTAGCTTGCGTGGAGAAAACAAAGCCTATGTGTTTTCTGAATATGCTTCTTCCTCGTTGTCATAACCTATATTTACAGTTCACATATTGCATACAGTGAATTACAGTCATTTAATAGTTCTTTGTGTATACATTTCAGCTGCATTCAAGTGTTCTTGGCCTAAATCTTGTAGCCTGTATGTATTTCTTTCTAACATCAACTACAAAGTGGCCTGCATTACCTTCGTTCTCACACCATGTTGCTTGCTAAAAAGTGTTTTTTTTTTTTTATAGCAAACGCAAATGGTTGTCTACTTAGTTTTGTCAGAAGATGGCAAGAACTAATACACCATTTTGTATACGTATGAATATCGGATGCTTCATTAATCAGCGAGATATTTATCTAAGTGGCCGCTGAGGTCTGTGATAACGTTATCTTACATGTTGGTGCCTTTTCATTCTTTAGGCTCTTGCAAAATCTCCAAATGCAAATAGGGGCGGGATATCTGTTTCAATTTCACAGGTGAGATCACTTGCCAATATTTATTATTAATCTTGTTTCTTGATTCTATGCATTCATTCAAGAGATATAGTTTGTCTATGCAGCTTGGTGCTACAGGGCATGTTCTGCAGCATGGATTGGTGAGACAGAATCTGTGGTCATTAGATAGTAGCCCTTTGCATCTACCTTCCTCTGGAAGCCAGTCATCTATTGACCTCATCTTTCAGCCAGTCGGGGAAGATTTGAAAACTTGGCCTTGTAGGTATGTTCAGGTGATGATTGTGGTTACCAAATAATGAAACTTTTTTAGAAGGATCACTGCATTTTATGGTGATGTATGGTGATCTCATGCAGTTTTGAACTCCGGCTTCATGTATCATTGGGTCCTGGAAGGCTGAAGCTGATACCCTCTGTCAGGAATACTGATAACAAATCCCTTTCCTTTACGTTTGGCCTAAGAAATTACTTGTCAGTTTCCGATATCAGGTCTGAGAAGTGACTTATGTTGCTGTATTCGTAGTCATCGTATAATCTTTACAATTAGGCTTAAAAGACATGCTATTCATTAACATTTTACCATGTTGAATGTAGTGAGGTGCGCATTGAAGGTCTAGAGACACTTGACTACTTGGATCTTTTGTTGCAAAGGCAGAGATTTACAGAACAAGCTGATGCTATTACATTTGACGGGGAGGTATATTTCTCTGTATCTGATTGATAGGCTAAGTTTGCTTGATCTTAAATTTTCTCGCGTTAAAGTCTGTAAAAGTTAAGTATTGCTGACTGGTTAATCTAAATTTCTTCTCGTGTGTAGCATTTGGTGAGAAACTAGGATTTCTCGTTACTGAATATTGCTAACTGTGTGTCAGGTGCATCGTGTTTACTTGAGTACACCACCAAAAGTTGCCATTATAGACCATGAGAAAAAGAGAACTTTCGTTCTGCGAAAGGAAGGCCTACCAGATACAGGTCTGCAAAATCTGTTAACTAGTTATTTATTTTTGTGTCTTTTGGGCATTGTATTCCCTCTGTAGTTTATATTGAATCTTCATTTTGACTGACAGTTCTTTGGAATCCATGGGACAAAATACCTAAGGCTATTCCTGATTTTGGAGTGGAGGACTACAAGATTATGATGTTAGTAGATTCCGCAGCCTTTGAAAAGCCAATTGAGCTGAAACCTCATCAAGAATGGAAATGCTGTCAAGAGATTGTTGCTGTCTCTTCAAGCTATTGTAGTGGGCAATTGGATCCTCAAATGGTTCTTCATGGTTTGAGCTGAACTTAAATATAAGCTACATATTGGACTTCCCTTATGTGTTATGTTGCTGTCATATGTTTATATGTAAAGATAAACTTGATAAGATGATTCTGCAGTTCTTTGGTTTAACGTTCTATGTATTGACCTGTCCCGTTTATTGGCGAGGAGGTGAGGTCAATTAAACATATCATATTGTGTTATGTTTCTTCTATATGTTCCTACAAAGTGAAGAGGTGTGGCGGACCCAGAATTTTATATAAAGGGGTTCAGTCAAAGAGTATAGTAACCACTTGTATAATCGGCACGGGTAAATAGAATTTTCTCGCTACTCAGTTTTAGCCATCATGTGACCTCAAAATAGTCATTAAAGCCCTTTTTTAATCAAAGATGGAAATTTTTGTAAATAAATAAAACTATTTACTTTTAATTTTTAGAGTTTTATCTATATATATTAACAAATTTATACCAACAAATTTATATATTTATTAATTTAACAAAAAATATTTAACCAACTTAAAAATCTTAAACTGTCACGACCCAAAATTCAACTAGCTGTGATGGTACCTAACCCAACCCGCTAGGTAAGCCAGTCAACAATAAACCAATTTAAATGAGAAGAAATTATAGTACAACTGACTATTATACAAAGAATTCCCGAGGACTGATAATACAAATCATGAGCTTCTAAGATTTAGAGTTTACAAAGCTGGTACGAAATAAATACATCATCTGTTTGAAGTATACATGAACAGATTAATAATTCTAGAGCTACCAAGAACAAGTGGCAGCTATGATCGGAACGCAGGAACGTCTTCAATGCCAGCTCCCGCCATACACAACAACATCAGCATCCAAAATCTGCACGCAAGGTGCAGAAGTGTGGTGTGAGTACAACTGACCCCACGTATTCAATAAGCAACAGACCTAACCTTTGGTTGAAAGTAATGACTAGCTTGGACAAACGGTCCAGTCCAACACCAATGGCTAACAACAACTCATAACAACATAATAAAACTAGTACAAGAAGCAACTCAAAGATATGATGCTCAGCTCGTCCAGAGTTACAGAAAAATAGGCATGCTTCTCAAGTATAACAGTTTAACCCAAATCTTCCACCGAAATCACCAAAATATGAGTAAGTTAGAAATCTATGATTAATCCCAAAACGTTCAACAATAAATAAGATGTTTCATTATGAGATAGCATGACGAAAGTACTTCTCTGCCTACATGTCAATGTGCACGTGAAATCATGAATGTCACTAGAATCGTGTAGCATGAGGAAATGCATTTCTATGCTAGTATGTCAAGTATGCATGTCAAATGCAATGCATCACAGTGATAAACTTATGTACTCACACTCTTAGAGTACTCAATCTCACTGTCTTGCACTCCCACTCATCACGCTCAATACTCAGCTTACTCAGTCACTCAGCACTGTACGATACCCGATGTGGTATACAGCCCGATCTCATCATGAATCAATAGAAACTGTGCTTACTATGGGTGTGCAGACTCCAGAGAGGCAGATCCATCCCAAGCGCTAATTAATCCTATTGCGGCGCGCAGCCGGATCCCATTATGAATCAAATATGCTTGCTGCGGCGTGCAACCCGAACCCATCGTGAAACAATAATACCTACTGCGGCGTGCAGCTCCATCCTATAATGAATCAATAACACTTGTTGCGGCGCACAGCCCGATCCCATCAATATCACTCACAATTCGGCCCTCAGTCACCAACTCAGTCATCAATCTCTCCAGTCTCTCGGGCTCACAATTCTCATGCCAATCAGCCCAAATAATGATAACAACATGACATGACAACAAATGATAACAGAGACTGAGATATGATATATAAGTTAATGAATATGACTGGGTATGTAAATGCAATTTAAGCAAATAACTCGACAACAGAAATGACCTCAGTAGGTCCCAACAGAATAAGCATATAGCCTAAACACGGTTTCTAACATAGATCACAGCTCAATTACTCTAGCACGTAGAAATTTTATGGATAAAGACAAGATTAGGTAACACATAGTGCCACAGAATTAATCGAGTCACAATTCAAACGGTGCACGCCCAAACGGCCGTAACCTAGCATGTGCACCACCTCAACACCAAACACATAACACGTATATTCAGGGGTTAATACCCTCAGTACCAAGTTTAAAAGTGTTACTTACCTCGGACAAGCCAAATCCAATACCGAGCAAGCCACACAATACTCTAGAAATGCCATCCTGCATGCATCAACCTCCAAACAGCTTAACTAGCCAAAAACAACTCAAGAACATCAAATAATGCCAAAAGAAACAAACCCAATTGATAAAGGTCGAATCTTTAATCAAAGACCAAAGTCAACAAAAACATCAAACCCGAGCCCGCACCTCGGAATCCGATAAAACTCACAAAATCCGACAACCCATTCAATTACAAGTCAAACCATACTATTTCACTCAAATCAAACTTCGAATATGTCATGCCCCAAAATCCGAGGAGCGCGACCGGCGCTCAACCGAGTAAACCCGACCGAGCAAGCCTGTTAGGTCTCATTCTACCCAAACTAATTCATGAATAAATAGGAGATGGACTCCATTAATCAAATTCTATAAACATATCATTAACGATTTCCATTTCATTTTCATTAGCAACTTCATTCACCATTTTAAAGGTATTACAAGTTTTATACATCATTGCCAAACATCAATATTTCTATTTTAAATTCCAATACCCGACACTACCCACAACCTGTCTACGGAGCCTCTAAATACAACTGAAGAATAATATGGAAATGCTGGCAACAAGGCTCCAGCTATACCTTACACAAATACCAAAATAAGACTCCGGGAAGAAAAGCGGCATGAGCCACGCAGGGCCCCGAGAGGAAAGGGGCTCACCAATTCAGCTGACGGGAAGTGAAGGAGTACTACTGTCGGTGGACTGGAGTACCTGCTATAGATCCACCTACAATCATAACACGAATGTAGCGCCCCCGGCAAAAGGGACGTCAGTACATTTGAATTGTACTGGTATGTATGAACAAACTTTACCCCAAGTAAAATCAAACAATACAAACTTTACCCCAAGTAGAATCAAACACTACAAACTTTACCCCAAGTAGAATCAAACAATACAAACTTTACCCCAAATAGAATCAATCAATACACAGGTAACAAACAGTAATAGAATCAACAATCAAATGCACATGAAAGGAACAACGAAAGCCAAACAAGTTTCACAATCTCTCCTTTTCCCCTTTCAACATTATTTCATCACATCAATGATTTCACAACTTTCTCATATTTTCATTTCAATAGTGATTTCGATCACTTTTCCACCCTTATTACCTCGGCCACCCTTATTACCTTGGCCACCCTTATCACCACAACCCACACCTTATTACTTCGTGTTACGGTGCGCAACCCGATCCCACCGAACAATCACATTTCACACAACAACAATAACAACAACAAATCACATTTCACACGACAACAACAACAAATCACAAAGAATTTTCATAACCATCAATACCATTTCCATCATATACAACATCCCGCATACAATTTAAGTCACAACGATAATTGCCCACGACAAGTCACATATGATATTACCACAGTTGTTTCAATTGCATCAATCACGATTTCGTTCCCTCATTTGTTACACAGCTTTTACCACATAAACACATTCACACACACACACACACACACTTGGTTTGTTACCATTTATTTACACCATTATATCGGGAGACTTAACCAACAACGTTCAAGTCATATCAATCACAAGAATTCACAAATAGTTCACATATATATCACATACCAAATACTCGTACAAAACTAACCAACAACGTTCAAAGCATATCCATCACAAGAATTCACAAATAGTCCACATAGGTATCACATGCCAAATACTCGTACACCAAACAAGCTGACTTTACAAAGGTTAAAGTTAGCCATACGTACCTCAATTTCGCCCCTTAATGATACTATAATGATCCAATACACTTAAGCAACTTCAATCTACAATACAACATTAAATGGGGCCAATATTCGTAACAAATTCCATAACTTATGCCATTTAGGCATATTATCAAACACCTTGTAGGTATAAATCTTTTCATCTCATAACCATAGTATTAGTTCATCCATCTATCACCATTAACTAACAATTTATTCCACCATCATTCCTAACCAATTTATAACTTCCAACAACATATGTATGATCACCCATTCATACCCAACCAACAATTTATATCAAAAAATCACCCTTTCAATCTCTACAATAATTATGTATTTATATTGAAAACTTATGGCTTCCCATCACTACACCAAGAGTTCCAACACTTAATTCATACTCATATTCCCATAATATATCCATATATGTAAGTCTAAGGGTAAAAGATTATCTCTTGTAGGCCAAATCTTGAAAGACAACTTTTGGGATGTTCTTGAGATTTTGAAGAAATTCTATGAAATCAAATCAAAACCCTGTTTTAACTAGTGATTGAGAGGTGAAATCACCATGAAAACACACTTAAAAACTCACCTTAGGTGTGTGATTGGATACCTTGGTCGGATTGGGGATGGAGAGGATGCCCTAGGCTTGAGAAATGACTTAAATACTCTCATTTCCCGTCCTTAGGTGTATTTAGAGGTCTGCTACTAGCGCGCCCGCGCTAAGGCCGCGCTAAGGAGGCAGAATACTTCCCTATATGCGCGGCCGCGCTAAGGCCGCGCTAAGGCTGTGCTTCGACACCTGCCCAGTAAAATGGTCGTAACTTTCGGTATACACCTCCAAATGACAAACGGTTTGGTGCGTTGGAAACTAGAATCAAATAGCTTTAATTTGATAGGTTGTGCATCCCACAACTCCTTATATACACATATATGCTCGTCCAAAGTGAGGTCTTGTGCGTATTCATTTGAAATCTTAGCCTATTATGAAATTTTCCAACTTGGCTTAGACTTAGGCTTCCCTTTGGACCTCACATCACTTATTACATGACTCATACACTTATTCACCACATCCAATTCATTTTCATCATATTTAAAGCACATAAAATATTACAATTAGTCTACCTGGCACCCTGAAATCCTATATCGCCTAGCAAAATTTTCCGGGGCCTTACATTTTCCTCCGCTTAGGATCATTCGTCCTCGAATGAGAGGTAGAGCCTGATC
Organism: Nicotiana attenuata; assembly: GCF_001879085.1. Lineage (NCBI taxonomy): Eukaryota > Viridiplantae > Streptophyta > Magnoliopsida > Solanales > Solanaceae > Nicotiana > Nicotiana attenuata. The sequence goes on from NW_017672078.1 coordinate 127,021, forward strand.
CAAACACCCAACATAACATATTTCTTTTCTATCCTACCTCAAGTCCCTAAATTTTGACTAACTCCCAAATTTTTCAGAAATTTTGCTAGAGTTTCCTTTGTAATTAGGCCTATCTACCTGTCAGAGAGTCCCCGAAACATATTTCCAAGTACCATTACACAGTTTCTGTTATCCCTACAACTGGTATACAATTCATTACCTCAACAACTTGTACATATTCATACACTTTAAATAACTTACCCGTAGTTCATTCTCTTTACACCACAAATTGCACATGGTTCAACCAATGTCATTTAGTTGCACACAACTGGGTCACTTCAATGAGCCCCATACAATTCAATCGCTTTAACATGCCAAAAATGCTTCAATTAATCACTACCAATCTACACTATCATTAATCATTAACCTACCACATAAGGTTCTCAAAATTTTCATTTACTTCAACGGTTGCACATTACCCAAATAGCAACAACATTTGCAATTTGGCACACATAGGGAAGTTACAACAATAAGGCAACTGGGAAAAATGGGGTGCCTTTGCACAAATCTGAACACTACCTCGAATTGGTTAAAGACAACCATTCGCACGATCACTACTAGACTTGTTCAAACAGATGGGGATAATTCTCTTTCATTTCATTTTCCGCTTCCCACGTGGCTTTCTCGACTCGTTGACTTCGCCATAATACTTTAACTGAAGCGACTTCCTTGTTTCTCAATTTACAGACTTGCCTATCAAGAATAGCAACTGGAATTTCTTCGTACGATAACTCTTCATTAACCTCGATAGTCTCAACTGGCACGATGGTGGATGGATCTCCAACCACTTTCTTTAACATAGACATATGAAAATACAAATTTATGAGGAACAACCATGGGGAAACATCATACTCCTAGTGCGACCTAATGGGAAATGCGCTTACGTACCCTTCATTATCAATTCACATAACATCTACATGGGAAAATTTTTGAGAATAACCAGTTCACCCTCCTGAATTCTAAATCTCTACTCGAACACCCATGCTAAACCTTTATGACCTTCAATGATTACTTTAAGATGTGCTATCATAGACTGGCCATAAAACTACCTATCAAACATATGTGATCACACGGGGATGATCCCCATTTGACATGTTTGGACTTTCAATGCCTAATAAATTTAATGCAATGAGGAACACAGAGTTCAAGATTGTGTTGGAGTTATCCAGGAATTCATTAATGCGCTGAGTAGAGTACTTTCTGAGGTTATATGCTAAGGGACATGAAAGTTACAACTAACAATGCTGACATGGTTAATCACTGTGACGACGTCAATTTTTACACAAATGAGGCATAGGGGTAAGTAGTACATTGGCAATAGGAATCATCAAGGAGGAATATTCAAGTACATGACCCAGTCGTTTCCTAGAGTGAAGGGAAAATCAATTCATACTCTGGTACCTTGAATGCGATATGGGATTCAAAATACATGAAGTGGAATTACACTCCTGACGTTAGCTGACACAAGGAATCTATGCCATAAGACCATGAGGATGAAAATGAAGTTAAAACACTTATGAGATTATCATAACTCAAACAGCTTAACCCTCCCTGACAATTGACCCTATATGAGAGAACTAAAGGTATGACAACTTGTCTTCCAATTCAATATGCTCATGATATGTGCAAAAATCTCAAGGCACCGAATCTCCCCCTTTCACGAGTAGAACCACATAGCTAAGACATCTAAATGTTGGGATGAAATCATGTATTGGTTAGAGGCATTCTAATGGTTAATTATGATGCTTCGGGGAGAAAGGCAAATGACACTCCTATTCACCCAAGGAGGTGTAATACCAAGGGTAGCAAAACTCCCCTCACATGAAAATGATATAGTCAATTATTCTAGAAGTCGAGTGAGAAGAAGGCCACGTAACCCATCCAATCCGACCCATTTAAGACTTTGGAAAAAAAAAAGGGACGCACTTTGGTTTGAAATCGGGGCAATTTCAGCCTGAGCTTAAAGGAAAATCATTAATTTTGAAACCCATGAGACAAGCCCTCGTAGTCCTAGAAAATCGATAACAATGGCGAGAAAGTACTTAAAACCATTACGAGTTGGTATAAAATCAAGGCCTCAAGGTGCCCACATGGATAAGTTTGAAGAAATGAGACGTCTTAATGCATTTATCGGGGAAAAGTAACCTAGGTTATCTAGTCACATGGACAAGTGGAGCAGGTAGATGATTGTTTAGGAGAACATCTCATAAGGAGTGCGAGCAATATCTTTTTATCCTAACAAAAGGAACATGTCCCCATCCTTAATGTTATAAGACTTCCCCTTTGATGCCATGAAACATAAACGAATTTTACGATGAGAGTTATCAGATGAAATAGATAGTAGGGTAGCAAAACTAATGAGCACCACTTGGAACCAACGAGCTTAAACCAAGTTGAAGACATTAGAAGTCTGTAGGAAAGGAGAGATTTGCCCACTCTCGGGGCGCTTGTAGAGTACATAAAAGAAAAATGAGGCGAATTTAATCGAATCATATAGTTGGATAACTAGTCGAGATGTTGAGATAATATCGCATTGAAGATTACAGGTGAACGACACATGATGCAAGACAAATGAAAGAAAGTGAGAGAGCCTTATGGAAGTAACCTTTACATTGTAACATGTAACCACTAGGAATGGTGGTAGTATAAAGCGATTACGAGAAGCTACATTTCTGAAAGAAGATCTCTGTATGAAGTCACGTGATGTATAGCTCTAGAATTCAAAATAATCCAATTATGTTTAGCTACTCAACTTCATAATGAAGCCCTACAACATACTTTTACACAACCAGCTATTACAAACCACATTGGGAGATGCTATAAGACTTTCCTGAGAGAAAGGCTTTGAAATATGAATGTGTTACTAGGTGTATTTCTCCTTGGCCAACCCGAAACCAAAAGGTGAGACTTAGATTGATAAGCAGGTCGTTGGACTAGCACAAGTGTAGAAAATCCATTATCGGAAAGAGATCATTCAATTTCAGTAATTGCGGCATGCTATCAACCCTTGATGAACTTGAAGTGATATGAGAACCCAATGAGATAGTATAGAATAATTATGGAGGGTTTGCAGATGTTCATAGTGAGTTCTTCATGGATTTTGACTTGAGAACTACCCAGATGCTAATGAAATACAGAAGAACATGAGAAACAGGCGTTGTGCTATAACAACCCCCAAAGGTGTGCTTGGTCTTGACGGAGAGCCTAGTAAGGGTCCTTACGAGACAGAAAGTGTTACAATGACTCATAGAAGGATATGTTCTCTCATGGTTATCGAACAAGTGTGGGGAAACTAGCACAATGAATTTACTAACTAAAGAACACAATGAACACATGTTATGGAGATGTAAAGAGAAAGTAAACATTTGTTATAAGCTGGAAATGCTTCTACTATATTAACTCCCAACTGCAATATACGACCATTCCACGAGCAACCACAATACTAGGACAAAGTGGGCTACTTACCGCGGGATGCCCCAAGTGGACACGAAAGTTATGGAGACACAAGATCTTCCTATGACGTGGATGTGAGGATCTCAATTTTTTTGAGAGACTTTATGTACACGGTGACCATTTCGATTGACATGCACTCATGTGAGGTGTTAAGGTATGCTCTTATGTTACTAGGCAGTGAGAAGCTTTCATGATGATATTCGCAAGAGAGTAGATTGACTGTTCAAATCATATAAGCCATATACACAACTGAGTAAATGAGTGTCTCGAGAAGGATCGCAATGCTGGGATGCTTTGAATGGAACTTGACACCACATAGGTAAACTTTATGACGGTGCATGTATAGGCACAAGCGAGTAGATTTTGTCCATTTAAATGAAAAGATTCTGTAAGGAATTCATCGGATATAGTCCCTTGGTGAGAATTTAGGAAAAGTAAGTGGGAAGTTTCAATCCTAGAGTTATAACTCAATTCAAGGGCATAATAATAGAACTTAATTCCACAAGAATGTAAATAAGAGAATTCATAATAGAGTGGATTCACGAATAGTGCGTCTCGTTCAAAGAGTCGATACGCGCAATGTTTTGTCATTCAACATCTTGTTTAGACCATGTTTATGAGGACTCTTCAATATGGATGTACAAATAAAATAAGTAGAAATTTTCATTTGACTCACTTAATGACGTTAGGTTGATAGGGCAATAGCTTAATCGATAACCCTCGACTCCATATCTCTAACGTATGTAGGTAACATACTGATGTACTACACGATCTGATGGTGCAGAGACAACAATAGGGACAAGGACACTCCCCCTCTTAGCGATATGTTTTACCAATCCACAGCTCAATACATTCTCCTAACAAGTCCTTGGGCAATCCACTCGGATTCAATGGTGGGATCAATCCCTCCTTACATGCTTCAAATTCGCGGATTCTTGTATCAAGGTTACCAATCTTGAGAATAAGACTTAGAGAGGAAATCAGCTCCCTAACTTGAGCTCTATCGCACGATTGGAGTATCAAAGAAGGGTGAAATTCCTAAATATCCGAATAGCCTCCAACTTATAGATGTGGTCGACTACACAACGATAAGAAGGACTCTACTAGACACGGCTCCGAGACATCCTAGGATACTTTAAAACCTTAGGCTCTGATACCAAGTTTGTCATGCCCCAAACCGAGGGACATGACCGGTGCCTGACCGGGTAGCCCCAGTCAAGCGGACCTGGGTGCCTTTCCTATCCCATGTGTTACCCCGTATTTTCATTGCTCATTAATCAAGGAATTAGCCATTTATAATTAAAATACCTTTTTACAAAACATACATATCATACATGGTTACTTAATGAGGTTTACAAATTACATCGTCCAACATACAAAATATATATTTACATAAGTTCGTAACCCACATTTACTGTCTACGGAGCCTCTAAGGATACAAAGGATAATACAATACTTGCCGGTAACAANATTGAACCCCCAATTTCAACCCCAAAACCCCCGACCCAGTCCTCAAATCACCCGACCCATACCCAATTTAATGACCCGATCCAACTTTAATCTAATCTGAGCCGTTGATCAAGTGAGATCAACGGCCCAGGTTTTATTTCCAAAATTAAATTCAACAGCCCCCCAAACCCCTCATTTGAGAGACGGTCTCTCTCTCTCTCTCTCTCTCTCTCTCTCTCTCTCTATACTGACTCTTGCTCTCCCTTCTCTCTAGAACCTTCTGGTTCTCTCCTTCGTCTCCGATGAATCGACCGCCTCTCCGGCCACCTCCAGCCTCACTTCTCTCGACCACCAGCCACCGTGTAACCTTGTCTTGTTGATTCCCTCTATCTTCGAGACTCCAGAAGCCTCCACCATGCAAGATGGTCATCGGAAGCTCTGCCTGGTTTGTCTCCGACCTTTCTCCGATGGTTTATGGTTCGATGGTGCTGCGAGCATCATTATTAACTAGTTTCACAGCCAGGTTCCTTACCTCTCACTAGTTTATTACGAAACCCCAATTTTCTTAAAAACCTTGTCTTTTAAACGATTTTTAACTTATTCTTTTGTGTTTTATACTACTCTCTACTAGATCTTTTCGATTGTTCAAGTTTTCAACGTTTTGTTCTTCTTTTAAAAATAGGGTTTCCTGAACCCTTTCGGAATCACTATATCTTCTGATTTTTTGAGTATTATGTGTTTATGTTTGTGTTATGTGCTTGTTGGTGTGATCTTCTGGTTACTCTCCGAGTTCCATGCTTTAATTTTGCTATTAGAGTTCCAGCCTTCTATTGATTCTGTGATTTCTTGCTTATGGTTCTCTGATTTTCATGCCAATTGTGTTTTATAGGTCTAATTGTTCATCGTTTACCAAATATTCTGCTGATTTTGTGCATCTCTTCGAACCCCTGAATTTGTATATGTTTTCCTTAGAAGTTTTACACTGATTTTTGAATCACTTCCTTATTTGTGAAATGCTCTCCTTACTTAGTACTGATTCCCTGTGATTTTCAATTTCATCCGTGATTCTTTGAACTAATTTGTGTGCACAATATGCTGTCCTTATACTTTCCTTACTTGAAATATTCTGTATACTTTTACTACTCCTATTATGGAAATGCCAGTCTTGCAAATAATAATTTTCCTTATTTGATACAATTTGTACCCGTTTGAACTATGACTCCTTAATTGAAGGGAGTCCGAGTTTTTTATTGATTCTAATTGGTATTATTTCCATAACTATGATCAGTCTATACGTATTACCTTATTTTCACTTAATTTGAGAGCTATAAGTACCCCCATTCTCTTTTGCATTACACACTGATACATTGCACATCACACACAAGAACAAAAAAAAGTTCATTGCTCTAAACTCTCTCTTACACACATAAGCATACTCAGTGTTCTCTCTTGTTTTCTACACATCCTCTCCCGCTTTCCTGTTGATTAATAGTTACTCAGTCGGCTGAAAGCCAAGACTGATTGATCTTTGGGGGCTGCTCCATTATTCTACTGCTCTATACATTGTTGATTGTTTGGTCTTCATACTTCTGCTCACTTCCCTGCACACTACTGCTCTACTCTATCTCATCTTTGACTGGCATGCCCTCTATTTGATTTGTAGTATCCAAACCAATATGCTTTTATACATGTTGCACCTTATTTTGTTTCTTCTATGCTTTTACTTATGGTCCTGCTGTTCTTATTGCAACTAGCATGCCCCTGTGTGACTATCCTCCTATTAATCTAGCATGCCTACTGGTTTGCTTAATGCATGTTCTCTCCTACTCCCTAGCCCCAGTACATTCTCAGCATGTGATCATGAGCCCTTTTGGTTGAAACCTGTTGACTGTCTAAGTTTTGAAGTGCTTTCCTTTGGTATCTAGGTGCAATTGTGTTATTACATGTGAACTACTTGCCCCCACTTTCCTTTTCCCTATTTGTGTTTACTGCCCGGAATTATATGAGGTATTTTGGTTCTGAGTTTTGTCAAAACTGTCCCATTGTTTTTCTTTCAAAGCTGGTTCTATATGGATCATTCTTTTTTTTTAAAACTGCTTTTCAACTCAATTTCTTTAAAGAAAATTCTATCACACTCTCACTACTCATAGAGTTTAGGTTCTACCCCCTTTCGTGTAAGCATTGCCTTGGGTACCTTTGAGTGCCAATTGAAGTTTGATGCACAAGGCTGGTAATTCCACACTGCACTTGTTCAAACAATTTTGTAGTGTTTGGGTCCTGGTATTGGCCAAGGACCCCCATTGGGCCCTTAGGGAGCTCTGCCGCACCCAAACTATGGTCAAGGCTGTGAAACTCGAAAGAAGTGAGGTTGGAAGATTGGGCCTGGTTGAAGGCTCCCTCTAGAGTAGCTTCTTATTTTATTTTTTTTCATTATGTAATTCAGCTACTATGGTTTGTAATAAATTGTAAACAGTTGATTGGGGTTATAGTGAAACTGGGAGGGATTACGCATGCTTAGTTTAATTAATGGGTAGAGAACATGTCTATAGGGCTTTACTTACCAATTTTTGCAATAGAAGCCATGCGTAGGACATGCATCTTACACCTAGATATCCTGTTTTAGGCTCTTTACTTTTAGATTGTTATACTCACTTTGTAGTCAGATAGTGATTAACGAAGAACTGTTGTGAAACTACTTCCGCATTTAGAGACCATGCTTTAGGAGCTTTATGTGCAATAGACATCATGTTATTTAGGGTTGCAATTGCTGAACGCCTCACTAGCTGTTTAATTTAACAACACAAGTTTGTTTGACTGCATCTTCTCCTTAAAACTGGAATCAATATGCATGTTCACCACTTTTTTTAAAGACAAGAAGGCAATACATACATCGCCTAGGCAAGCTTTAGGCCAAATAATGATAAAAATGATTGATTTTGTTTTGCTAGTTTCAAACTACTCAACCTTTTAACTTTCCCAACTCTTTTTATCCGTCTCTCCGAAAGTCCACTCTTTTACTGAAAATCTCTTTATCTGGAAACCTGTTTCGTATTTATATGCTCTCACTAATTTCTTGATTCTTGCTCCATTAAGTTTTCAAATTACTGGTTTACCTTTCTGCCCAGGATCACGTTATTCTGATACTTGTTTACTTAAACTATTGTATTTTCAAATCTCTACCTTTTTTTCAAACGATGTTTTAACAGTTCCCTCACCTTTACTTACTCAACTGTTTTCTTAGTTGTGTTTCTGCATGTCAAACGCTCTTCGGATCACTCAGTTGTGATTAAACCTTCTGCTAAAATTGATCTTTAAACTCGCGTTCTTTTAAGACCTTAAATGTGTTTGAGACGTGCTAATTACATGTTTACTTGTGAGGGATCTGTGGGACTCTTATTTGCCTTTGTATGGTTCATTTATGTGTAGTCCTATTTATTATGTACGTCGCCTAGCATTTCGTCCTTTAAACCTAAGGGTTCAGCCTAGACCTTACCATGTAGGAATATTGGTCCTAAATACCCTCTAGGACTTATATGACGGGACGGGTAATAGCACGCAATAAGCATTCGTGACCAATCCACACGTTTAAATAACCTTTACGGGGTGGGAAGGGTAGAATATGGAGATGATGACCGATGCGCTAATATCACGTGCGACCCCTCTTTGAGGAGTGATTGCTGGGTATTGCATTGAATGATCTATATTAATCATAAACCTAGGATCCCTTTTCCTTTGTTTCTCTTTGTTTGCTCTCTTTATAATTGTTTAGACCTTTCAAATCACTGCTCTCTTTCTACTTACTTTCACAAGTTTCAATTTAATTGCAAGTCCTTATTTGAGCCTTGATTGATTATTTGTAAAGTCACAACATAGCATGGCCGGGAACCACACTAGTGGATCTTGAGGGGTGCCTAACACCTTCCCCTCGAGATAATTTCTAGCCCTTACCCGAACTCTGGTTTTCCCAATTCAAAACCCTTAGTGTCCTAATGCACTTAATCATTAGGTGGCAACTCTTCAATTCCAAAACCGGATTCCCAAACGGGAATAGAGTTGTCTTCCCAAATGTCGTAAACCCGATTTTGCTTTAGAAAAAGGGGGCATCGACAGTGTGGCGACTCTGCTGGGGATGTTTCTAGGCTTTTACCACTTCATGTTATATGTGACTTTATTGTTTTCTTTATTGCTTTGTTTAATACCTTTATCGAAACTAACTTGTCTTTTTGGTTCTTTTTCTTTAATGCTTTCATTTACTGCTTTCCTTCAATACCATTGTAATTTCTGAGCAATTATTGTAATCATTATGAACGTGAAAATATGTGACAATTTGTTTCATTCTTGTAATTGCATCTTCAACATCATATTCCACTCGTGCCAAACAAATACCATAGCAACGCTTGATGAGTTGTTGCGCTCTTCCGATATTATTACCCCCTAAATTTGGCAAAGGCATATTTGCGGTAAAACTAGTCGATCAGCTGTGCAGTCGACGATTCCGTGCCTTTCCCTCTTGAGTTGTCCGCTCAAGGGTACCTTGTCTAATACCCCATAGAAACCATTTCTCTTTGAAACTGTACATGCATCACTGTCAAACCTAGTCGAGTCAGTTATGTTGTCCACATAATGACTCTTTAAGATAGCCTTATCCAAAGTCCACTGGGTTCCCCTGGGACCCAAACGGACAACACCATATTTTGTGCATTTATTTGGAGGACTAAATGTTGTTTATGCCAATTATTGATTTAAATAGTCGAGTCCGGCGGGGGTAAGGGTCTAACCCTTTTGTTTTGCAGGAAATGGATGACAAAGTTCCCGACTTCAGCATGGTCAACATACCCTCACTCTTGCTGACCTGGTGGAGGAACCTCCCGTCAAGTGACCAAATCAATGAATGGAAAGAGAGGGTCACCAAGGCTAGCGAAAAGCTGGAATATCTGGAATACAGTCTGCTGGAATTGGAAGGAAAAGTAAGAAAAAGAGTCACCGATTGCCGAAACGCTGAGGAAAGCGAAGGAGAACGCCTGGCAAAGGCAGTTTTACTGGAGAATCTACGTGAGCTGGAAGATTTCATCAACGAGAACATTCAACCTGGGAAGGTCCTTCTGGGACCAAATAGATAGGATTCTTTTCTTTTTGCTTTAAAATGTAATAAGGTCAATGGCCATTAGTGACATTTTTACTTTATGCAATTTTAGTGTCGTTTTGGGATTCGTCTTATTTTCATCAATAAAATGAGGCATTTAGCATTATAAGCTCTCCAAATCAACTTGTCGCTAGGCCTACCTCAGGCACAACGAGGCACCCAATTTAGGACATGATTTATATTCTTGCACTATGTGTTTAAATATTGCAACATTTTTTCTCAGAATCCGTACTAACTTGTTACCTTTTTGTTGTTTTTACTTTTATTTTTATTCCCCTCCCTAAAATGTTAGTTCGTGCATTCTGGCATCGTCATCCTACTCCACAAGATCTAAGGGCCCTCCACCTCCTCCTCTTCCAAGTCCTATAAAAAACAGGGGCAAAGCAAAAATGGAAGATTTGAACAACGCCAGAAAGGAGAATTCGGTTGAAAGGGTAGAGGTTCCTCAGGGTATTCAGGTATCCAAAGAAAGTGCTGCTCAGCTCGAACAGAAGTTACTAAAATTTCAAGAAGAACTAGACCAAGTTCGGAACTTGGCGAGTTTGTCATTCTCCCTCACTACTCCCGACATCAACTTTCAACACCCCATGCCTCCACAGAACATCCCGAAGCCGCCGAAACAACCCGCTACTCATCAAAATCGCAACACATGCCACAACAACACTCCACTCCTCATCCCTGAACCATTGAATGATTATCCCCACCACTCTCCCATCTATGTGGAAACCCTACCACAATACACTCAACCCATTACAAACACATCGGAGTCTGATGACAAACACTCTCTCATAAAAAACCTGGCTGCCGAGCTCAAGAAAGTGACTAGCCGAGTCCAGGGTGTTGAAGGAAACAAAGGTATTGAAGGGCTGAATTATGAGGATCTTTGCATTCAGCCAGACGTCGAACTTCCCGAGGGGTACAAACCTCCCAAGTTCGAAATGTTTGACGGCTCGGGGGTTCCCAGAGTCCATTTGAGGACATACTGTGATAAGCTGGTCGGCGTAGGAAGAGATGAAAAGATTCGCATGAAACTCTTCATGAGATGTTTGAAAGGCGATGCACTATCTTGGTACATTAGCCAAGATCCAAAGAAGTGGACGAGCTGGGTTGGAATGGCGTTCGATTTCATGGACAGGTTCAGGTTCAATACAGAAAATGCACCAGATATCTTCTACATCTAGAATTTGAAAAAGAAACCCACTGAGACATTCCGCGAGTATGCTACTCGATGAAGATCCGAGGCTGCTAAGGTCAGGCCGGCCTTAGAGGAAGAACAGATGAACCGATTTTTCGTCCGACCTCAAGATCCGCAGTATTATGAGAGGTTATGTTGATAGAGGGCCATAAATTCTCCGATATCATCAAGCTAGGAGAAAGGATTGAGGAAGGCATTAAGAGCGGTATAGTCACTAATTTTGAAGCACTGCAGGCTACCAACAAAGCCCTACAATCTAGTGGCGCATCCAAGAAAAAGGATGTGAGTGCCGTGATGGTTGCACAGAGAACCAAGTCCCCAGTAAAATACCAAGCCTACCCGGTACCCCCTCTCACATACCAGCCTATCCCCAATTACCAAGAACCTCTGCCCTCTTACTAAATTCCATCACCCGCTTACCAATCATCCCCCTCCCCCATATATCAACCTACCTCACCAAGATATTCCCAAACTGCACCCGTCCACCAAGCCTATAACGGTCACTACCAATCACCCCCCGCCCACCAAAACTTCCACAGGCCACGCCCTAACTTCGACCGTAGACCTCCCAAGCAATACACTGCTATCGCCGAGCCAATCGACCAACTATATGAAAGACTCAAAGCAGCCGGTTACGTCACCCCAATCCCTGCCATAACTCCAGAAAATCCTTCCCAATGGGTCAATCCAAACAAAACCTGTGCATACCATTCCGGCATGAAAGGGCATACCATTAATGAGTGCCGATCTCTGAAAGACAAAATCCAAGCTCTAACTGACAACAAAATCATCATGGCCAAGGAACCTGCTCCTAATGTTCGCAATAATCCTTTGCCCGATCATAAGGGTGGTGGTGTGCGTATGATCGAAATAGAAGATGATTGGGACCCCAAAGTGTCAATTGGATTAATTGCCAAAGGTGACGAGCCCAAGAAACCAACAGTCACACTAAATCCAATCGTAGTCCAGATCCAGCCCTCTAGGGATGCTAAAGTAAACATGTCCGTGCCTCTCGAGTTTCAAACACCGTCGTCCACAAAGACTACAGAGCCAATTGAGGTGGAGTTTGGGTCTTCGAAAGTACCATTTGAAGTTGCTGTATTGCCTCCCAAAACGAGAGTGCCCATTCCTATGGCAATGTTAGCCGTAACGCCATTCCATACACAGGCCATTCCTTGGGATTACACCACCGAGGCAAGAAGGAAGGGGAAAACTAGGTCCGGAGAAGCAATTGCAGCATATGGTATGACCAGGACTGGCAGAATTTATACTCCGGAGCATTTAGTTGAATCAAGTAAGCATGCCTCTGGACGGCCTATTGAAACTGGGCCCGATGATCTCTGGCGGAAAATACATGCAAAAGAATACTTAATTGTCAGACCAATTAAACAAAACACCAGCACAGATCTCCATTCTAGCTCTACTGCAAAGCTCCGAGACACACAAGAACGCCCTGATGAAGATACTGAGCGAGGTGTACGTACCCATCAATATAACTGGAGGAGAGATGGCAAACATGATCGGGCAGGTATTGGAGAGTCATAAAATCACTTTCCACGAGGATTAGTTGCCCCCTGAAGGTTTAGGCCACAACAAAGCGTTGCACATCACTGTGCAGTGCGAGGACTATTTCATCACCAGGACTTTGATTGACAGAGGGTCCAGCCTCAACATTTGTCCACTGGTCGCNTGTTTTACAACTCAAGTACCACCATGTATTTACCCTTATTTGTCTACCTTGCACGAGGTATTTACTTGATTTCCTTCCTTAAATAACTTTTGCCCATTACCGTTCGAATTTGGACTCCTTAATTAAAGGAAGTCTATAGGCTGATTGATTTTAATTGGTACATTGTTCCTTAATTATTACTAAACTATGATTCTTGCCTTATTTGCTACACCTGTTTGCAATTATAAATACCCTGCTCTTTCGTTAACACACACACGATTTTTAATCATCACAACTCTCTTCTAAAACTTACACTCTTGCTTCTTGATTGCAATTTGGCTTCCCTAAATCTATTGTTTCTTCCTACTTGCTCTTCTGAACTGGTATGTCCTACTTTTGATTCAAGCATCAAAATCCAATGTGTTTACTTGCAAGCTTTTATGCCCATGCCTAATTTACTGCTTTATAGAGTTCAGTTTTAAAATGATTACCTATGTTTGGCTATCTGTTACTACAATGAATCCCTATCCCCATTCCCCTTTATGTGCTTGGGCTGTAGTTAAAGACATGGCAACTTACAAAGTTGTTGTCATGGATTAAGACTGGGTCCTTTGGATCCCAGCCTCTTTCAATCTCCCATACCCCCATTCCCTTATGTGTATAGAGTTAAGGTATAGCCTGGCAGCCTCTAAATTGTTGTCCATGGCTGAACCTGACCCTCAAAGGGTCCTAACTCTCTAATTTTAAGCTGACAAGCTGGTCAGGGGTGTGCCAGCAGCCCAGGTGCTAGGCATGACCACCAGCCTGCCCTGGCTCCCCCACCTAATTCCTTTTCATTGCACTTACACTTACTCCTAAGCCCTTAAGTCCTGCCCCCTCCTGTGAGCCTTGCTTTGGGACCTTGAGTTCCCTTTGAACTTGGACACTTGAGGGTTGGCCCTTCCACACTGCAGTATCATCTGTTCTGCAATAATATTTTGGGTGTAAGCACTGTCTGGAACTCTTGAAGTTCCTTGGAACTTTGATACATCCTAAATAAGAGAAAGGCTTTGAAAAATCCGATTCTGGAAGTTGGTTTATCTCATATTATTAGACTTTGAGTCTGGATTAGGCTGATTAGATGTAGATGTAATCACTGATGTATTTTCATTTATTCTTTTGATTCACTTGGTCTGTCATAAGCTTTGTAATGAACCTTGTAATAAATACTGGGGTATAGTGAAAATAGATGGGATAGAATGCATGCCAAAGGGGTAGATACCATGCCTATAGGGTGTATATTTTCTCAATTCTGCATTTTCGCGTAGATACCATGCCTATAAGGTGTATATTGTCTCAATTCTGCATTTTTCACGTAGATACCATGCCTATAGGGTATATACTTTCTCAATTCTGCATTTTCACGTAGATACCATGCCTATAGGATATATATTCTCTCAATTCTGCATTTTCACTTAGAAAACATGTCTATAGGATTAATACTTTAAAATGCTGCATTCTTCACATAGATACCATGCTCATAGGTTTTTCTGCACTTCGCAATATACACCATGTCAATAAATCACTGCTAAAATTCTGCACATCACGTAGATAATATACCTATGGGGTTTTTCCTGCATTTTTTGCATGTGCATCTGTCATTAGGCAACTCCACTTATAGGGCCTAAAATAAACCAATCATATCAATGACCTGCTTAGAAGATCTCCGCATAACAAGATTCGTAACACCTAGAAAGCATGCCTATAGGAGTAATCGATTAAAATCTGAAATTGCCCACTCATCTTTAAAATCAGTAGTAACTCGTTTAAAGTGCTCGCAGAACTTACGATATTGTAACTTAAAATATTTTTGCAATCAGTTCGTTCTTCCCCCGTCTTTGAACTAATAGATATCATGCATATAGACCCTGTTTAACGCAGATAGATAGTTAGATAATTAATCAATCGTCAGTTTTTCTGCAACTACATCTAAGCAGGACTAATTCGGACTCCCTATCTGAAAAATATGTGATATATCAATTCTTCCTACGCTAATTTTAATCAAGGACCTAAACAGTATGTGTAAGACGTGATAAACATTTCGTTTCTCTAAATGAGGAGGCCTACTTGAGCCTTTAATTGCTTTATCTCCCCATTAAGTGTATTATGTGTTTTTGAATGTTGCCTTAGAATTTTATCCTTTTAAACCTCTGAATAGCCAAGCTTCCTCCCTTTAGGATTAGTAGTCCTAAAAGCCTCCAGGACTAATAGGTGGGACGAGTAATAGCACGCCGTAGGTAGCGATATCGTTCCGCGATTAATACCTTAACGGGGTGGGAAGGGTAGACATGGAGATGATGATCACACGATAACACTATGCGTACAATTGGTTACCGGTGTTGTGTGGATGATCCATGTGATTTATAAACCTAGGACCCCTTTCCTTATGTTACTTTGTTTAGTATTAACAAATTCCGTCTTTTCAATTACCCAAAACTCCCCTTTAATTTTTTTTCACTGCATTATTCCTTTTCCTTTTAACTTTTTCTTCTTTGTTTATTCCATGTCTTGACTAATCCTTGCACTTAGACTCTCCCTCAAACAAATTATAGATTCCAACATGCTTGTTTGCAACCCTTATGTGTAAATTTATTTGTATGCTTGTTTACATTAAAGTCACAACATAGCATGGCCGGGAACCACACTAGTGGATCTTGAGGGGTGCCTAACACCTTCCCCTCGAGATAATTTCTAGCCCTTACCCGAACTCTGGTTTTCCCAATTCAAAACCCTTAGTGTCCTAATGCACTTAATCATTAGGTGGCGACTCTTCAATTTGAAAACCCAATTCCCAAACGGGAATAGAGTTGTCTTCCCAAATGTCGTAAACCCGATTTCGCTTTAGAAAAAGGGGGCGTCGATAGCATGGCGACTCTTCTGGGGATTCTTTAGGCTTTTACCACTTCATGTTATATGTGACTTTATTGTTTTCTTTATTGCTTTGTTTAATACCTTTATTCGAAACTAACTTGTCTTTTTGTTTCTTTTTCTTTAAGGCTTTCATTTACTGCTTTCCTTCAATACCGTTGTAATTTCTGAGCAATTATTGTAATTATTATGAATGTGAAAATACGTGACAATTTGTTTCATTCTTGTAATTTCATCTTCAACATCATATTCCACTCGTGCCAAACAAATACCATAGCAACGCTTGATGAGTTGTTGCGCTCTTCCGATATTATTACCCCCTAAATTTGGCAAAGGCATATTTGCAGTAAAACTAGTCGATCAGCGGTGCAGTCGACGGTTCCGTGCCTTTCCCTCTTGAGTTGTCCGCTTAAGGGTACCGGTCTAGCACCTCATAGAAACCTTATTCTATTTAATTGTTCATGCATCACTGTCAAACCTAGTCGAGTCAGTTATGCTGTCCACATAATGACTCTTTAAGATAGCCTTGTCCAAAGTCCACTGGGTTCCCCTGGAACCAAACGGACAACACCATTATTCTGTGCATTTATTTGGAGAACTAAATGCTCATTATGCTAATTATTGATTTAAATAGTCGAGTCCGGTGGGGTAAGGGACTAACACTTTGTTTTGCAGAAATGAGGCACGAAATCCCCAGATTCGGCATGGTAACCAATATTCACCCGAGGTTGCTAAGTTGGTGGGAGGACCTTCATTCCAGTGACCGGACTCTCGTCCGCAAGTATTTGGGAAACTTACCCTCTCTTTTGGAAATTCAGCCGGACAACAAAATCATAGAGGCTGCGACCTTATTCTGGGACAGTGATAGATCAGTATTTCGATTTGGGGACCTTGAAATGACCCCTCTGCTCGAGGAAATAGGAGGTTTAGCCGGTATTCCTTGGGAGACTCCGGGTTTGCTCATGCCAGAAAACCGCAAGGGTAAGGGTTTCTTCAAAATGATGGGGTTGAAGAAAAATTCAGACTTGACTTGTTTGAAGGATTCCTATATTCCTTTCGACTACCTGTATGAGAGGTACGGCCATAACACATCCTACCGCACCTATCCAGATGAATTCGCCTTCACATCATTGGGGCATATCCACAGGAGGGTTTTCGTCTTTATGTTCTGCTTCTTGGGAATGATAGTGTTTCCTATGAAGAAGGCTAGGATCCACACCAGACTAGCCATGGTCACCAAGACATTGATGGAAGGGATTGGAGGGTAGCCTTTCAGCATAGTGCCCATGATTGTTGCTGAGATCTACCGAGCTTTGGAGAACTGTCAGCGAGGAGCCAGTCACTTTGAGGGTTGCAACTTACTACTCCAACTATGGCTTATAGAACATCTCCAAAGGGGTCAATATCGTCAAGAGCTTTCGTGAAGGCCGTGGAATGATCATATAGCCTTTCACCATCCCAAGAGAATGAACTATATGCCTGACATGTTTGCTCAGTCGGGGGATGCTCGAGAATGGGTAGAGTTGTTTGAAAACCTGAAAGAAGACAAGGTGCAATGGATGTTCGAATGGTTCCCCACTGGAGAGTTCATCATCCGCTCTCGCGACGCTCCATTCCTTATACTCATTGGTCTGAGGGGAACTTGTCCCTATGTCCCTTCGAGTCATGAGGCAGGCAGGGAGGAAGCAAGTCGTACCAAAGGTCGAGAAGATGAGCCATTTCAGGGCTGATTTCCAAAACGACGATAGCCCATACAAATGTCAAGCTCAACACATGTGGAACATCAAGATCATCCTGGAAAGGGATTCCATAGAGCCTGACAGATATCATGCCGGCTACACTTCATACTATCCAGGCTGGCTAGAAGAAGATCATGCTGGGTTAGGACAGCCCGGGTCTGTTCGAGGTCACAGGGTCATCGACGAAAGGGCTGAGATACAGGTCAAGTACAATCAGTTGCGCAAAAGGATCAGGGAGTGCGAGAGTGAGCATCAGGAAATTCAAGAAGCAAACCAAAAGTTGATCGAAGAATGGAAGGATATGGCTATCAGAGCCAACAAGCGCCTAGGGCATTTGGAGCGGGGTTTAGTAGAGCTGGAAGGGAAATTCATCCGTAGGATCGAGAATTGTCAAAACACCGAGGGAAATGAAGGAGGACATTTGGCTAGGGCTTATCTGCTGCTAGGATTGCATGAGCTGGTGACGTTGTTCGATGGAGCCAAAGATGCCGAGTTTGGGGAAGGTCCTTCTGGGGCCTAATAGTCAAGAATTTCTTTTCTTTTTTCCGCTTTGAAATGTAATAAGGCCAATGGCCATTAGTGACTTTTTTACTTTATGCAATTTTAGTGTCGTTTTGGGATTCGTCTTATTTTCATCAATAAAATGAGGCATTTAGCATTATAAGTTCTCCAAATCAACTTGTCGCTAGGCCTACCTCAAGCACAACGAGGCACCCAATTTAGGACACGATTTATATTCTTGCACTATGTGTTTAAATATTGCAACATTTTTTTGTCAGAATCCGTACTAACTTGTTACCTTTTTGTTGTTTTTACTTTTATTTTTATTCCCCTCCCTAAAAGGTTAGTTCGTGCATTCTGGCATCGTCATCCTACTCCACAAGATCTAAGGGCCCTCCACCTCCTCCTCCTCCAAGTCCTATCAAAAACAGGGGCAAAGCAGAAATGGAAGATTTGAACAACGCCAGAAAGGAGAATTCGGTTGAAAGGGTAGAGCTTCCTCAGGGTATTCAGGTATCCAAAGAAAGTGCCGCTCAGCTCGAACAGAAGTTACTAAAATTTCAAGAAGAACTAGACCAAGTTCGGAACTTGGCGAGTCTGTTATTCTCCCTCACTACTCCCAACATCAACTTTCAACACCCCATGCCTCCACAGAACATCCCGAAGCCGCTGAAACAACCCGCTACTCATCAAAATCGCAACACATGCCACAACACCACTCCACTCCTCATCTCTGAACCATCGAATGATTATCCCCACCACTCTCCCATCTATGTGGAAACCCTACCACAATACACTTAACCCATTACAAACACACCGGAGTCTGATGACAAAGACTCTCTCATCAAAAACCTGGCTGCCGAGCTCAAGAAACTGACTAGCCGAGTCCAGGGTATTGAAGGAAACAAAGGTATTGAAGGGCTGAATTATGAGGATCTTTGCATTCAGCCAGACGTCGAACTTCCCGAGGGGTACAAACCTCCCAAGTTCGAAATGTTTTACGGCTCGGGGGATCCCAGAGTCTATTTGAGGAAATACTGTGATAAGCTGGTCGGCGTAGGAAGAGATGAAAAGATTCGCATGAATCTCTTCATGAGAAGTTTGAAAGGCGATGCGCTATCTTGGTACATTATCTAAGATCCTAAGAAGTGGACAAGCTGGGTTGGAATGGCGTCCGATTTCATGGACAGGTTCAGGTTCAATACAGAAAATGCACCATATATCTTCTACATCCAGAATTTGAAAAAGAAACCCACTGAGACATTCCTCGAGTATGCTACTCTATGGAGATCCGAGGCTGCTAATGTCAGGCCGGCCTTAGAGGAAGAATAGATGAACCGATTTTTCGTCCGAGCTCAAGATCCGCAGTATTATGAGAGGTTAATGTTGATAGAGGGCCAGAAATTCACCGATATAAAAGGGCATACCATTGATGAGTGCCGATCTATGAAAGACAAAATCGAAGCTCTAATTGACAACAAAATCATCGTGGCCAAGGAACCTGCTCCTAATATTTGCAACAATCATTTGCCCGATCATAAGGGTGGTGGTGTGCATATGATCGAAATAGAAGATGATTGGGACCCCAAAGGGTCAATTGGATTAATTGCCGAAGGTGACGAGCCCAAGAAACCAACAGTCACACTAAATCCAATTGTAGTCCAGATCCAGCCCTCTAGGGATGCTGAAGTAAACATGTCCGTTCCTCTCGAGTTTGAAACACCGTCATCCCCAAAGACCGCAGAGCCAATTGAGGTGGAGTTTGGGTCTCCGAAAGTACCATTTGAAGTTGATGTATTGCCTCCCAAAACGAGAGTGCCCATTCCTGTGGCAATGTCAGCCATAACGCCATTCCATACACAGGCCATTCCTTGGGATTACACCGCCGAGGCAAGAAGGAAGGGGAAAACTCGGTCTGGAGAAGCAATTGCAGCACAGGGTATGACCAGGACTGGCAGAATTTATACTCCGGAGCACTTAGTTGAATCAAGTAAGCAGGCCTCTGGACGGCCTATTGAAACTGGGCCCGATGATCTCTGGCAGAAAATACAGGCAAAAGAATACTCAATTATCGACCAATTAAATAAAACACCAGCACAGATCTCCATTCTAGCTCTACTGCAAAGCTCCGAGACACACAAGAATGCCCTAATAAAGATACTGAGCGAGGCGTACATACCCAAAAATATAACTGGAGGAGAGATGGCAAACATGGTCGGGCAGGTATTGGAGAGTCATAAAATCACTTTCCACGAGGAGGAGTTGCCCCCTGAAGGTTTAGGCCACAACAAAGCGTTGAACATCACTGTGCAATGCGAGGACTATTTCATCACCAGGACTTTGATTGACGGAGGGTCCAGCCTCAACATTTGTCCACTGGTGAGCCTCAGGACATTAGGGAAGAGTCTGCATGAAATCAAGGATGGGGCTATCAATGTCAAAACTTTCGATGGCTCCCAAAGGTCCACTATTGGGGAAATCAGTTTATGTTTGCAAATGGGGCCAACTTGGTTCGATGTTGATTTTCAAGTAATAGACATCCCAGCATCCTACAACTTACTACTAGGACGACCTTGGATCCACGCCGCTGGAGCTGTAGCATCAACCCTGCACCAGGCAGTGAAGTTCGAGTGGAATCACCAAGAGGTGATTATTCATGATGACGGGAGTAACCCCATATACAGTCGTCAAACCATCCCAGCAATTGAAGGAAGAAGGAAACTAGGAGGAGAAACTTACCACCAGATTGAGCGAGTCAATGCCGTGGACAAAGATAAGTGGTGGGATAACAAGATAGAGAGTATACTAAACTGGAGCGGGTATGAACCTGGCAAAGGGCTCGGCAAGAACCTCCAGGGAATCACCAAGCCTATCAAACTGAAGAAGCATGGCACCACTTTCGGGTTAGGGTATGGATACACTTGGGAAGAATTCAAGGATTGGTCGCCACCATGGCACGGCCCTTATTATCCACTGGAGCACCCTATACCCCGCCTGGAGCAGACTTTCCAGCCGGCAGACATCTTATATGGGTCAGAGGAAGATGAAACATTGGCCGCAATGAAGAACCTATTTTTGGAAAATGGCGATATGGACTGTCACGTCATTCTCGAGCAGGAAGGGGAGGAAGGCCCTTCCATACAAACCGTGAGCCGAGGGGAGCGCCTCAACAATTGGTCCATCAGAACCACCAAGGCCCGGAGAGCTTCGGGGTAGCAAGGCTGAACAAAGCATTATGCATTATCTTTTACTTTTCGCTATTTGATTTCCCTTCAGTATTATCTTTAAATTTTGAAAAAAAAAGTTCCGATGTTCAAAACAATTTTGGAATTTATCAAAGCATTTCAGTTTCTTATATATGTCTCGCTCTTATTATTTTTCTCTGTCATTTATTTTACTTTTACACAGCATTACTATTACTTATCTTGATGAACCGATGAATGTGACATGCGACGAGATAACGCAACAAACGGATATAGACTCAGAAGAGGATGAGATACCAGAAGAGGTCATTAAAGAGGTCGAAGACTTTGAGAATAGACCTAAGTCTAACCTGGACGAAACTGAGGTCGTCAACCTGGGGAATACAGAGAATGTCAAGGAAACGCGCATCAGTGTTCACCTGTCACCATCAGAAAAGGAAGAGTACACAGAGTTCTTAAAAGAATATGAGGACATATTTGCCTGGTCATATGATGATATGACCGGTCTCAGTACATCTATTGTAGCTCACAAACTGCCAACAGATCCGACGTGTCCGCCGGTAAAGCAGAAGCTCAGAAAGTTCAAGCCAGACATGAGTCTGAAAATCAAGGAAGAAGTCACCAAGCAAGTCAAAGCCAAGGTCCTCAGGGTAGTGGAGTACCCGACATGGTTAGCCAACATTGTGCCAGTGCCAAAGAAGGATGGGAAGGTCAGAGTCTGTGTCGACTACCGGGACCTCAATCGGGCCAGTCCGAAAGACGACTTCCCCTTGCCAAACATACACATCCTGATTGACAACTGCGCCAAGAACCAGCTGCAGTCATTCGTCGGTTATTTTGCTGGGTACCATCAGATATGGATGGACGAAGAAGACGCGGAGAAAACGGCTTTCATCACGTCGTGGGGAATGTATTGTTACAAGATGATGCCGTTTGGATTGAAGAATGTTGGGGCCACCTACATGAGGGCCATGACTACTATTTTCCATGACATGATACACAGGGAGATCGAGGTGTATGTAGATGATGTCATCATTAAATCCAAGAAAGCCATTGACTACATGGAGGATTTAAGAAAGTTCTTCAACAGATTGAGAAGGTACAACTTGAAACTGAATCCCGCCAAGTGTGAATTCGGGGTTCCATCCGGAAAACTGCTTGGGTTCATCGTAAGTCGATGGGAATAGAACTGGATCCGTCAAAGGTTAAAGCCATTCAAGAATTACCACCTCCAAAGAACAAGAAAGAGGTTATGAGTTTCTTGGGGAGACTCAACTATATCAGCCGGTTCATAGCTCAGTCCACTGTCATTTGTGAACCCATCTTTAAAATGTTGAAGAAGGACGCTGCTACCAAATGGACTGATGATTGCCAGAAAGCATTTGACAGAATCAAGGAATACCTGTCAATGCCGCCCGTCTTGGTTCCGCCCGAACCAGGTAGACCTCTATTGCTCTACCTTGCAGTATTGGATGGAGCATTCGGTTGTGTTTTGGGACAACACGATGAAACGGGGAGGAAGGAGCAAGCCATCTACTATCTCAGTAAGAAGTTCACCCTGTACGAGGCTCGGTATTCTCTATTAGAGCGCACCTATTGTGCTCTGACTTGGGTAGCTCAGAAGTTGAGGCATTATTTCTGTGCCTATACTACTTATCTCATATCAAGGATGGACCCACTGAAGTACATCTTTCAGAAGCCCATGTCCATGGGCAAGCTAGCCAAATGGCAAATACTGCTGAGTGAGTTTGATATCGTCTACGTGACTCAGAAAGCAATCAAAGGACAGGCACTAGCCGATCATCTTGCCGAAAACCCCGTGGGCGGAGAATACGAGCCTCTAAAGACGTATTTTCCCAATGAGGAGGTTTCCTTCATAGGAGAAGACCTTGCAGAATCCTATGATGGCTGGAGAATGTTCTTTGACGGAGCAACAAACTTTAATGGCGTTGGCATAGGAGCAGTTCTAGTATCAGAAACAGGTCAGCACTATCCGGTGTCCGCCAAACTCAGGTTCCCGTGCACCAATAACATGGCCGAGTACGAAGCCTGCATCTTGGGGCTCAAGCTGGCCATTGACATGAACGTTCAGGAGTTACTAGTGATTGGGGTTTCCGACTTGCTCATACATCAGGTTCGGGAAGAATCGGCAACCAAGAACTCCAAGATACTCCCATATTTGCATCATGTACAAGAATTGAGGAAGAGGTTTACAAAGACAGAATTCCGGCATGTTCCCAGAGTACATGATGAGTTCGCCGATGCATTAGCCACTATATCATCCATGATTCAACATCCGGATAAGAACTTCATTGTTCCCATCCCAGTAAAAATCTAGGATCAACCCGCCTACTGTGCTCATGTTGAGGAAGAAGCAGATGGAAAATGATGGTTTCATGACATTAAGAAGTATCTGTCAACAGGAGAGTATCCAGAACTTGCAAACACTACTCAAAAGCGCACACTGCGGAGGTTATCCAATCACTTCTTTCACAGCGGAGGAATCCTGTACAGGAGGACTCCCAATTTGGGACTACTAAGATGTGTCGAAGCAAAGGAAGCATCCAGGATGTTGGAAGAAGTTCATGCAGGGACCTGTGGTCCGCATATGAATGGTATTGTATTAGCCAAGAAAATACTCCGAGCTGGTTATTTCTGGATGACAATGGAGACAGACTGCATCCAGTATGTTCGGAAATGTCATCGTTGCCAAATCCATGCAGACATGATAAAGGTGCCTCCTAACAAGCTCAATGCAACAAGCTCACCATGGCCATTCGCCGCTTGGGGAATGATGTCATCGGACCTATCGAACCTGCCGCATCAAACGGGCACAGGTTCATTCTAGTGGCAATTGATTACTTCACCAAATGGGTTGAAGCAGCATCGTATAAGGCAGTGACCAAGAAGGTCGTGGCAGACTTTGTCCGCGATCATATCATTTGCCGATTCGGCGTCCCAAAGTCAATCATCACTGATAATGGTTCCAATCTCAACAACGACCTGATGAAAGCAATGTGTGAAACCTTCAGGATCAAGCACAAGAATTCCACAGCTTACAGACCTCAGACGAATGGAGCTGTAGAAGCAGCCAACAAGAACATCAAAAAGATACTAAGGAAAATGATAGAAAAACACAAGCAGTGGCATGAGAAGCTATCATTTGCTCTATTGGGATACCGTACCACCATCCGCACATCAACCGGGGCAACTCCCTATATGCTAGTTTATGGTACAGAGGCAGTCATTCTCGCCGAGGTAGAAATTCCCTCCCAAAGAATCATACAAGAAGCAAAACTTTACGATGCAGAATGGGTAAAAAGTCGCTATGAGTAATTAGCCCTTATAGACGGGAAAAGACTGAATGCAGTTTGCCATGGTCAGCTTTATCAGAATAGAATGACCAGAGCCTTCAACAAGATATTCAGGCCAAGACAGTTCGCTCCAAGGCAGTTAGTACTGAAGAAGATTTTTCCGCACCAAGACGAAGCCAAAGGAAAGTTCTCTCCTAATTGGCAGGGTCCGTACATGGTTCACCGGGTTATAACCGGAGGAGCCCTCATACTCGCAGAAATGGATGGAGAAGTCTGGCCAAAGCCAATCAACTCAGATGCAGTCAAGCGCTACTATGTGTAATCTTTATGCTTTCTTATATGATGTATTTGAACTATGCCTGACCTGATTCCCGTTTAAGAGGGGATACGTAGGCAGCCCTATGGGTTCGGTCACAATTCAACAAGATTTTCATTTCCCCTGACATTGGAAACTGGGGCAGAAATTTGAGGAGGACCCTCAAAATTCCGAAGTTGATTTTCAGCCATTCGTCGCACACAGCCGTCGGAAGCACCAGCCCAGTAAACTGGGGCAGAATTTTGAGGAGGACCCTCAAAATTCCGGAGCAAGAGAGGTTGCAATGTCTTGAACCGTGTTGCAGTCGTCAGTTCATCTAAAAGAAGACTATTATTTTCAATTATGTATTTACGTTACATTGTTTTACTAAATCATGCATGACTATTATCCGAATTGTTGTGTTTAGCAACGCTACCTCGATGATACACAACGTCAAGCAGGACGAGCAAAGGCCACGGGAAGATGAACTAACCTTCCCCCTTTTACAAAACTCACGATTTTTCTTTGGATGCAGGCACTCAATTCGCAATGTCATTAGATATATTTATGCATTCATACTTCCTCAAGAATGCAACTTCTCAGAATCATCCCCTATTTACAATTGTTGTCCGTACACAACATCCCCAGCAGCCACAATGATGCAATCAGCTATCAGCTATCATCTACCAGCTAAGAGATTCCATTACTATTCTCCCTTTTAATTACTGCATTTTTGCATAGGGCTACTTTTCTGCCTTTCGAGACTAAGCATTGTCTCCATCTGCATTTTCTTGCATTACATAAGGCTACCTTTCTGCCATCCGAGGTTAAGCTTTACCTCCATCTGCATTTCCTGCATTGCATAAGGCTACTTTTCTGCCTTCCGAGACTAAGCACTGTCTCCATCTGCATTCTCTGCATTGCATAAGGCTACCTTTCTGCTTTTCGAGACTAAGCATTGTCTCCATCTGCATTTTCTCGATTGCATAAGGCTACCTTTCTGCCTTCCGAGACTAAGCACTGTCTCCATCTGCATTCTGTGCATTGCATAAGGCTACTTTTCTGCCTTCCGAGGTGAAGCTCTACCTCCAGCTGCATTTCCTGCATTGCATAAGGCTACTTTTCTGCCTTCCGAGACTAAGCATTGTCTCCATCCTGCATTTTCTAGCATTGCATAAGGCTACCTTTCTGCCTTCCGAGACTAAGCATTGTCTCCACCTGTCGGCTGAAGTATCGCCAATTTTATTTAAATCTTGCATGGCTGAAATATCGCCAATTTTATTTAAATCCCGCATGGCTGAAATATCGCCAACTTTATTTAAATCTTTGCATCGGCTAAAATATCGCCAACCCTATTTGAATCTTTGCACCGGCTGAAATATCGCCAACTTTATTCAAATCTTTGCATGGCTGAAATATCGCCAACTATATCTAAATCTCTATGTCGGCTGAAACATCGCCAATTTTATTTATGCTTTACATCGGCTGAAACATCGCCAAATCTTGCATTTCATCGACTGAAACATCGCCAAATCCTGCATTTCATGGGCTGAAAGATTGCCAAATTGTCCAAAGGCGTCATTATTCGGAGGCACCATTTTCATAGCCCGAGAACGCCATGCCATGGCCCGAGGACCCCGCTTTTGTCTTCTGCATATCATTTATTCAAAGCATCAAGGTTCGGAGGCATCATCTTCATAGCCCGAGAACATCATTTCATAGCCTGCGAATCCTTTATTATGCGCTTCACAGCCCAGGATGTCATCCTAACCGTCCAAAGACAACATTCATGGTCCAACGGGAACTTGCATCACGTTTAAATTCTGCACGATATGCTTGTATTACTCAATTGCAGGTACATCAACTGGCAATGGCCATTACAGCAGGAGAGATCCCGCTCCGTTTCTCGCAGCCCATCAGTCCCTGACCACCCTTTCCAACCTAAATATTGCGTCCGTCTCTTCAAAAACCTCCATCGGCATACTCCATCGGTATATCCCGAACTACACTATGACCCGATTCCTGTAAAACCAGGGATATGTAGGCAGCTCAAAAACCAGAGCTCGGTCAAAACCTTTGCAAGTCGTTTCCCTCGGTCAAAATTGGTCATCAGATCTTTACCCGACAACTCTTTCATCCTTCCCGGGTAAAGAGGGGCAGCTGTTGATACCCAATTTTTCCCTATGTAATTTTATATATACTCAAAATATTCTCAAAATAGCATGTACATGCATATATAAGCATACTTGTCACGACCCTAGTTCACCGACTGTGAACATGTCATGACGGCACCTAGTCCCCACGACCAGGTAAGCCTAATATTGCAGAAATATAAAAAAAATGCGGAAAAATAGAGGAAACCAAATTAAATACTAAAAGAAACTGTACTGAATGCCGCTCGGCATGTACAACTCAATATCACAAGTTCACAACAATCCCCAAAACCCGGAAACTCACGGGCAACACAGGATACATAAGCAAAAAGTAAAGGCTCCAAACTCCAGAATATCTAACAACCGGAAGAAGAAAAACTAAGTACTAGAGATAGAGTAAGAGGGAGACTCGTCGGTCTGCGAACGCAGCAGATCTACCTCGAAGTCTCCGTAGTCCTCCTGCCTCACTGATAGTGCGCCTGAGTAGAGGTACCTGGATGATCTGCACATGAAAAACATGCGCAGGAAGGGCATGAGTACACCATAGCGGTACTCAGTAAATGCCAAGCCTAACCTCGGTTGGGTAGTGACGAGGAAGGTCAGGGCCATACTGAGACAAAATATAGTAATAACAATAATTAACAGTATGATAATCTGACAGAAATAATAATTACAGTAGTGAAATAAGGCAGGTCAACGAGACAATAACAACCACAAAAGGACAGAGCAAACACAGAGTAAATACAACTCAATACCAATGATAACAATGAGGGTCTCCCAGGATACCGTCCTGTAGCCCTTTCCTCAACTGTCCAGTGGATCTCCCGGGATACCGTCCCGTAGTCCAACTCATATACCAAATCGAAGGATCTTCCGGGATACCGTCCCGTAGTCCAACCATCAAAATGCAGGGGGATCTATCGGGAATCTAACCCGCAGTCCCAAAGTAAAAGTGCAGGGGGATCTACCAGGAATCGAACCCGTAGTCCCAAAGTAAACAAACAAGGGGGGGGGAGCTACCGGAATCCCACATCCGTAGTCCCAATGTAAATGCGCAACCACAGCCAGAAACAAACCAAGGAATAAAGTACGAAAGACAGAGCAACAGATAGAATTAGCCTAGCATGCTTCACGTAGTACAGTCAAAAACCTTAAGCAATTAGGCAGTTAAGTCAGCTAAACATGCTTTCCAAATCTAGCACAAGTATAATTTCAAGTAGGATAATGCAAGTAGGGAAAGAAAGCTAAATATCAACAACTTAAGTGAACATCGGATTTTCATCAATCGGCTCAAGTACGCGCTCGTCACCTCACGTACAAGGCACTCAATTATCAAGAAAACAATCTTAAGGGGAAAAGTCCCCCACACAAGGTTAGACAAGCCACTTACCTCGAACCGGCTCGATATCAATAGAAACCACGCCTTTGCCACGAGTATCCGACTCCAAATGGCCCAAAACTATTCAATTCAATTACATATCGTAAATGATATTGCAAACAACTGATTTCGCTATTAAAATTAAAGCTAGGGCGCGAAAATAGATAAAATGACCAAAACGCCCCTCAAGCCAACATCTCGAATCAAATAATTTCCACATTTTTAGAACCCTCGTACTCTCACGAGTCTAACCATATAAAGATCTCCCAAATCAGAGGTCAAATGCCCACTCAAAACTCAATAGTCTAGCCAATGAAGTTTTGCCCCAAATTATCCAATTTTTGGTCCAAAATTCGAATTCCCATGATGTATTTAACTATATAATGATGAAATATAACAAAAAGGGATCAAAGAAACGTTACCCAATGATTTTCTCCTCAAAACCCACTCAAAATCGCCTTCTCCCGAGCTCTCAATCGATTTTTCAAACTTATGAAATTAAACCCTCGAAATTGCTATTTCTGAACAGCGAATACCGCTTCTGCGGTCCCGCCTATGCGAAGCACTGGCCGCTTCTGCGGCTCCCTTTAAAAATCCCAGCTTCCGCTCCTGCGGTTCCCATCTCGCAGAAGCGGATTCGCTTCTGCGAAAATCCTACCGCTTCTGCGGTTTCCTGGAGGGTGACCAAAAGTCGCTTCTGCGACGTCCGGGGCCGCCTTTGCAACACCGCTTCTGCGGTTCCCAGGCCGCAGAAGCGAAAATACCAGAAAGAAAATACCAGCTGCTGCAACACTTAGAAATTTTCTCCGTTAACCACCCGAAATCATCCCGAGGCCCCCGGGACCTCAACCAAAAGCACCAATACCACCTAATACCTTATTCGAACTTGTACCAATCCTTAATACACCTAAAACAACACCGGAAACCGATTTAATCAAAGATTCAAGCCTAAGAACTTCAAATTTCTTCCAAATACGATTTCGATCAAAAACCTAACCAAAACACGTCCGAATGACCTAAAATTTTGCACACACATCCCAAATGACATGACGGAGCTATGCAACCTTCGGAATTCCATTCCGACCCTCGGATCAAAAACTCACTATCGGACCGGAACTTCAAAAATACAAACTTCGGCATTTCAAGCCTAAATGAGCTACGGACTTCCAAAATACATTCCGAACACGCTCCCAACCCCGGAATCACCTAACGGAGCTAACGAAACCATCGGATTTCCATTCCGAGGTCGTCTTCACACTGTTCCGACTACGGACCATTTTTCAACACTTAAGCTCTCAATTAGGGACTAAGTGTATCAAAACACTCCGAATCCTAACACCGAACGTCCCGGCAAACCAAAATAGCAGAAATGAACTTAGGGGAAGCAGTTAATGGGGGATCCAAAAAACGACCGGCCGGGTCGTTACAATGCCCAAGAGTTTTGGTATTTTTCCTTATTTTAAAGATTTCTTAAAATCACTTTGTTGTCTATTTTAATAGTACAAAATTCAATAATTATTTCCAGACTATCATTTTTGGTGAATAATTTATTTAATTCTCATATTTACACCTAGATATAATTAAGTTGATTTTTTTTGTTACATATTTTATATAATTTATTTGGTATTTTTAAAGCTAAATTGCTATAATTGCAATTATAGCCTATTTTTCGATTAATAGTATTTTATAATTACAAAATCGCTCCCAATATTTTTAATTAACATTTATATTTTATTAATCAATTTACTGCTTTTAATTGGTTTTTAAAACTATTTTAACTATTTTTATTAAAATAAAAAGGGAAGAAATGGTTGTTTAACATTTAGCCTCGTTCATTTCAATTATAACCCCTTTACATTCCAATTTTAACCACAAATTGAACCCCCAATTTCAACCCCAAAACCCCCGACCCAGTCCTCAAATCACCCGACCCATACCCAATTTAATGACCCGGTCCAGCTTTAATCTAATTTGAGCCGTTGATCAAGTGAGATCAACGACCCAGGTTTTATTTCCAAAATTAAATTCAACAACCCCCCCCCCCAAACCCCTCATTTCAGAGATGGTCTCTCTCTCTCTCTCTCTCTCTTTATACTGACTCTTGCTCTCCCTTCTCTCTAGAACCTTTTGGTTCTCTCCTTCGTCTCCGATGAATCGACCGCCTCTCCGGCCACCTCCAGCCTCACTTCTCTCGACCACCAGCCACCGTGAAACCTTGTCTTGTTGATTCCCTCTATCTT
The DNA here is from genome assembly GCF_001879085.1 of Nicotiana attenuata. Taxonomy (NCBI): domain Eukaryota; kingdom Viridiplantae; phylum Streptophyta; class Magnoliopsida; order Solanales; family Solanaceae; genus Nicotiana; species Nicotiana attenuata. The sequence goes on from NW_017672078.1 coordinate 157,699, forward strand.
CGAGACTCCAGAAGCCTCCACCATGCAAGATGGTCATCAGAAGCTCTGCCTGGTTTGTCTCCAACCTTTCTCCGATGGTTTATGGTTCGATGGTGCTGCGAGCATCATTATTAACGAGTTTCACAGCCAGGTTCCTTACCTCTCACTAGTTTATTAGGAAACCCTAATTTTCTTAAAAACATTGTCTTTTAAACGATTTTTAACTTATTCTTTTGCGTTTTACACTACTCTCTACTAGATCTTTTCGATTGTTCATGTTTTCAATGTTTTGTTCTTCTTTTAAAAGTATGGTTTCCTGAACCCTTTCGAAATCACTATATCTTCTAATTTTTTGAGTATTATGTGTTTATGTTTGTGTTATGTGCTTGTTGGTGTGATCTTCTGGTTACTCTCCGAGTTCCATGCTTTAATTTTGCTATTAGGGTTCCAGCCTTCTATTGATTCTGTGATTTCTTGCTTAGGGTTCTCTGATCTTCATGCCTATTGTGTTTTATAGGTCTAATTGTTTATTGTTTACCAAATATTCTGCTGATTTTGTGCATCTCTTCGAATCCCTGAATTTGTATATGTTTTCCTTAGAAGTTTTACACTGATTTTTGAATCACTTCCTTATTTGTGAAATGCTCTCCTTACTTAGTACTGATTCCCTGTGATTTTCAATTTCATCCGTGATTCTTTGAACTAATTTGTATGCACAATATGCTGTCCTTATACTTTCCTTACTTGAAATACTCTGTATACTTTTACTACTATTATGGAAATGCCAGTCTTGCAAATAATAATTTTCCTTATTTGATACAATTTGTACCTGTTTGAACTATGACTCCTTAATTGAAGGGAGTCCGAGTTTTTAATTGATTCTAATTGGTATAATTTCCATAACTATGATCTGTCTATACGTATTACCTTATTTTCACTTAATTTGAGAGCTATAAGCACCCCCATTCTCTTTTGCATTACACACCGATACATTGCACATCACACACAAGAACAAAAAAAAGTTCATTGCTCTGAACTCTCTCTTACACACATAAGCATACTCAGTGTTCTCTCTTGTTTTCTACACATCCTCTCCCGCTTTCCTGTTGATTACTGGTTACTCAGTCGGCTGAAAGCCAAGACTGATTGATCTTTGGGGGCTGCTCCATTATTCTATACATTTATGATTGTTTGGTCTGCATACTACTGCTCACTTCCCTGCACACTACTGCTCTACACTATCTTATCCTTGACTGGCATGCCCTCTATTTGATTTGTAGTATCCAAAACAATATGCTTTTATACATGTTGCACCTTATTTTGTTTCTTCTATGCTTTTACTTATGGTCCTGCTGTTCTTATTGCAACTAGCATGCCCCTGTGTGACTATCCTCCTATTAATCCAGCATGCCTACTGGTTTGCTTAATGCATGTTCTCTCCTACTCCCTAGCCCCAGTACATTCTCAGCATGTGATCATGAGCCCTTTTGGTTGAAACCTGTTGACTGTCTAAGTTTTGAAATGCTTTCCTTTGGTATCTAGGTGCAATTGTGTTATTACATGTGAACTACTTGCCCCCACTTCCCTTTTCCCTATTTGTGTTTACTGCCCGAAATTATATGAGGTATTTTGGTTCTGAGTTTTGTCAAAACTATCTCATTGTTTTTCTTTCAAAGCTGGTTCTACATGGATCATTCTTTTTTTTTAAAAACTGCTTTTCAACTCAATTTCTTTAAAGAAAATTCTATCACACTCTCACTACTCATAGAGTTTAGGTTCTACCCCCTTTCGTGTAAGCATTGCCTTGGGTACCTTTGAGTGCCCATTGAACTTTGATGCACAAGGCTGGTAATTCCACACTGCACTTGTTCAAACATTTTTGTAATGTTTGGGTGCTGGTATTGGCCAAGGACCCCCATTGGGCCCTTAGGGAGCTCTGCCGCACCCAAACCACGGTCAAGGCTGTGAAACTCGAAAGAAGTGAGGTTGGAAGACTGGGCCTGGTTGAAGGCTCCCTATAGAGTAGCTTCTTATTTTATTTTTTTTCATTATGTAATTCAGCTACCATGGTTTGTAATAATTTGTAAACAACTGATTGGGGTTATAGTGAAATTGGGAGGGATTATGCATGCTTAGTTTAATTAATGGGTAGAGAACATGTCTATAGGGCTTTACTTACAAATTTGTGCAATAGAAGCCATGCGTAGGACATGCATCTTACACCTAGATATCCTGTTTTAGGCTCTTTACTTTCAGATTGTTATACTCACTTTGTAGTCAGATAGTGATTAACGAACAATTGTTATGAAACTACTACCACATTTAGAGACCATGCTTTAGGAGCTTTATGTGCATTTGACATCATGTTATTTAGGGTTCCAATTGCTGAACGCCTCACTAGCTATTTAATTTAACAACACAAGTTTGTTTGACTGCGTCTTCTCTTTAAAACTGGAATCAATATGCATGTTCACCACTTTTTTTTTAAAGACAAGAAGGCAATACATACATCGCCTAGGCACGCTTTAGGCCCAATATTAATAAAGATGATTGATTTTGTTTTACTAGTTTCAAACTACTCAAGCTTTTAACTTTCCCAACTCTTTTTATCCGTCTCTCCGAAAGACCACTCTTTTACTGAAAATCTCTTTATCTGGAAACCTGTTTCGTATTTATATGCTCTCACTAATTTCCTGATTCTTGCTCCATTAAGTTTTCAAATTACTGGTTTACCTTTCTGCCCAGGATCACTTTATTCTGATACTTGTTTACTTAAACTATAGTATTTTCAAATCTCTACCTTTTTTTCAAACGATGTTTTAACAATTCCCTCACCTTTACTTACTCAACTGTTTTCTTAGTTGTGTTTCTGCATGTCAAACACTCTACGGATCACTCAGTTGTGATTAAACCTTCTGCTAAAACTGATCATTAAACTCGCGTTCTTTTAAGACCTTAAAAGTGTTTGAGACGTGCTAATACATGTTTACTTGTGAGGGATCTGTGAGCCTCTTATTTGCCTTTGTATGGTTCCTTTATTTGTAGTCCTACCTATTATGTACGTCGCCTAGCATTTTGTCCATTAAACCTAAGGGTTCAGCCTAGACCTTACCTTGTAGGAATATTGGTCCTAAATACCCTCTTGGACTAATAGGACGGGACGAGTAATAGCACGCAATAAGCATTCGTGACCAATCCACACGTTTAAATAACCTTTACGGTGTGGGAAGGGTAGAATATGGAGATGATGACCGATGCGCTAATATCACGTGCGACCCCTCTTTGAGGAGTGATTGCTGGGTATTGCATTGAAGTGATCTATATTAATCATAAACCTAGGATCCCGTTTCCTTTATTTGTCTTTGTTTGCTCTCTTTAGAATTGTTTAGACCTTTCAAATCTCTGCTCTCTTTCTACTTACTTTCACAAGTTTCAATTTAATTGCAAGTCCTTATTTGAGCCTTGATTGATTATTTGTAAAATCACAACATAGCATGGCCGGGAACCACACTAGTGGATCTTGAGGGGTGCCTAACACCTTCCCCTCGAGATAATTTCTAGCCCTTACTCGAACTCTGGTTTTCCCAATTCAAAACCCTTAGTGTCCTAATGCACTTAATCATTAGGTGGCGACTCTTCAATTCCAAAACCCAATTCCCATACGGGAGTAGAGTTGTCTTCCCAAATGTCGTAAACCCGATTTCGCTTTAGAAAAAGGGGGCGTCGACAACCGACGCTCAACCGAGTAAACCCGACCGAGCAAGCTTGTTAGGTCTCATTCTACCCAAACTAATTCATGAATAAATAGGAGATGGACTCCATTAATCAAATTCAATAAACATATCATTAACGATATCTATTTCATTTTCATTGGCAACATCATTCACCATTTTAAAGGTATTACAAGTTTTATACATCATTGCCAAACATCAATATTTCTATTTTAAATTCCAATATCCGACACTACCCACAACCTGTCTACGGAGCCTCTAAATACAACTGAAGAATAATATGGAAATGCCGGCAACAAGGCTCCGGCTATACCTTACACAAATACCAAAATAAGACGCCGGGAAGAAAAGCGACATGAGCCACGCAGGGCCCCGAGAAGAAAGGTACTCACTAATTCAGCTGACGGGAAGTGAAGGAGTACTACTGTCGGTGGACTGGAGTACCTGCTATAGATCCACCTAAAATCATAACACGAATGTAGCGCCCCCGGCAAAAGGGACGTTAGTACATTTGAATTGTACTGGTATGTATGAACAAACTTTACCCTAGGTAAAATCAAACAATACAAACTTTACCCCAAGTAGAATCAAACAATACAAACTTTACCCCATGTAAAATAACACAATACAAACTTTATCCCAAGTAGAATCAAACAATGCAAACGTTACCCCAAGTAGAATCAATCAATACACAGGTAACAAACAGTAATAGAATCAACAATCAAATGCACATGAAAGGAACAACCAAAGCCAAACAAGTTTCACAATCTCTCCTTTTCCCCTTTCAACATTATTTCATCACATCAATGATTTCACAACTTTCTCATATTTTCATTTCAATAGTGATTTCGATCACTTTTCCACCCCTTATTACCTCGGCCACCCTTATCACCACAACCCACACCTTATTACTTCGTGTTGCGGCACAACCCGATCCCACCGAACAATCACATTTCACACAACAACAACAAGAAATCACATTTCACAGGACAACAACAATAAATCACAAAGAATTTTCATAACCATCAATACCATTTCCATCATATACAACAGCCCGCATACAATTTAAGTCACAACGATAATTTCCCACGACAAGTTACATACGATATTACCACAGTTGTTTCAATTGCATCAATCACGATTTCTTTCCCTCATTTGTTACACAGCTTTTACCACATAAACACATTCACACACATACACTTGGTTTGTTGCCATTTATTTACACCATTATATTGGGAGACTTAACCAACAACATTTAAGGCATATCAATCACAAGAATTCACAAATAGTCCACATAGGTATCACGTACCAAATACTCGTACAAAACTAACCAACATCGTTCAAGCCATATCCATCACAAGAATTCACAAATAGTCCACATAGGTATCACATGTCAAATACTCGTACACCAAACAAGGTGACTTTACAAAGGTTAGAGTTAGCCATACATACCTCAATTTCTCCCCTTAATGATACTACAATGATCCAATACACTTAAGCAACTTCAATCTACAATACAACATTCAATGGGGCCAATATTAGTAACAAATTCCATAACTTATGCCATTTAGGCATATTATCAAACACCTTGTAGGTATAAATCTTTTCATCTCATAACCATAGTATTAGTTCATCCATCTATCACCATCAACTAACAATTTATTCCACCATCATTCCTAACCAATTTATAACTTCCAACAACATATGTATGATCACCCATTCATACCCAACCAACAATTTATATCAAATAATCACCCTTTCAATCTCTACAATAATTACGTATTTATATTGGGAACTTATGGCTTCCCATCACTACACCAAGAGTTCCAACACTTAATTCATACTCATATTCCCATAATATATCCATATATGTAAGTCTAAGGGTAAAAGATTACCTCTTGTAGGCCAAATCTTGAACGACAACTTTTGGGATGTTCTTGAGATTTTGAGGAAATCCTATGAAATCAAATCAAAACCCTGTTTTAACTAGTGATTGAGAGGTGAAATCACCATGAAAACACACTTAAAAACTCACCTTAGGTGTGTGATTGGATACCTTGGTCGGATTGGGGATGGAGAGGATGCCCTAGGCTTGAGAAATGACTTAAATCCTCTCATTTCCCGTCCTTAGGTGTATTTAGAGGTCAGCAACTAGCGCGCCCGCGCTAAGGCCGCGCTAAGGAGGCAGAATACTTCCCAATATGCGCGGCGCGCTAAGGCCGCGCTTCGACACCTGTCCAGTATAATGGTCGTAACTTTCTGTACACACCTCCAAATGACAAACGGTTTGGTGCGTTGGAATCTAGACTCAAAGAGGTTTAATTTGATAGGTTGTGCATCCCAAAAATCCTTATATACACATATATATGCTCGTCCAAAGTGAGGTCTTGTGCGTATTCATTTGAAATCTTAGCCTATTATGAAATTTTCCAGCTTGGCTTAGACTTAGGCTTCCCTTTGGACCTCACATCACTTATTGCATGACTCATACACTTATTCACCACATCCAATTCATTTGCATCTTATTTAAAGCACATAAAATATTACAATTAGTTTACCTGGCACCCCGAAATCCTATATCGCCTAGCAAAATTTTCCGGGGCCTTACAGAATCGATGCTCAAAACTTGAAAATTCACGTTATGAAATTTTAGACAAAAACTCCCAGCTTCTCTTTTGAAATCAGCAACCAAATGCCCAAAACAAGGATAGATTCATGAAATATAATCAAAATCGAGTAGAGAACACTTACCCCAATCCATATGGTGAAAATATCGCCTCAATCCGAGCTCTATAGCTCCAAATATGATAAAATGACTCTAACCCTCGAAATGGGATTGAATAGAGTCTGCCCAGTTATTACACTTCGCGAACGTGGACAATTCCACGCGTTCGCATAGAACCAATGCTCACCAGCTGAAATTCCTCTTTCGCCAACACAATGTCACAGACGTGAACGTGATGGTCAAATCTCCTAGAGCTACGCAATCATGTTCCACACTTCGCAATCGCGAAGAACAAACGCCTGAGATCCTCAGGTCCCCCCCCCCCCTTGTACGTGAACGCATCGCTAGACTCGCAAACGCACTGAACAATTGCCTCGACTTACGCAAATACAACTCTGGACTCGCGAACGCGGTGAAAAATCTTCCCCTACGATCAAAAAGCTCTACGTGATCGCGATCCATTCTCCGAGGTCGCGAACAAGAAAACCAGATGCCCGAACTCAGCAGATCCAATAATGCCAAAATGAAGGAAAATGGTCTGAATTCAATCTGAAAGACGCCCGAGCCCCTTGGGATCCTGTCCTAACATATCAACAAGTCCCATAACCTAATATGAATCTACTCGAGGCATCAAATCACGCATAACAACATTGAAACGATGAATCGCACCTCAAATCATACTTAATGAACTTTGAACTTTGAACTTCCAAAACTCGTGCTGAAACATATCAAATCACCTCGAAATGAACTCAAATTTTGCGCACAAGTCCCAAATGACATAACGAAGCTATTCCAATTCCCAAAACCACAACCTTAATTCGATATCCTCAAAGTCAACTCTCGATCAAACTTATGAACTTTCCAAACATTCAAATTTCCAACTTTCGCCAATTAGTGCCGAGACTTCTAGAAATATCCAAATGCAAATCCGAGCACACGTCAGAGTCCAAAATCACCATCCGGACCTAACAGAACTGTCGACACTTCGATCCGAGGTCAAATACATAAAATTTAATGTTGGTCAACTCTTCCAATTTAAAACTTCAAACATGAAATTCATTCTTCCAAATCACTTCCGAATCACCTAAAAACAAAAACCGATACATCATACGATGCTGATAAAGACTTCAAATAGCTAAACGGAATGCAAATGCTCAAAACGATCGATCGAGTCGTTACATTCTCCCCAACTTAAACATACGTTCGTCCTTGAACGTGCACAGAGTCGTTCTAACGTCATCAAATCGCTGTGTAACCTTACCATGAACATACCCGGGGGTGATCCCACGTCACCCCAAGCCATATAAGCCTAAAGACACAGCATAACTGAAGACTCTTAATTCAACCTTTTCTCGTAAGCCTTAATATGCAATTTCCAACATCTAGAATTCCTTACAAGACCCGAATCTCGCATCTACACATAGAGAACTAAAGGTACGACAACTTGTCTTCCAAATCAATATGCTCATGATATGTGCAAAAATATCAAGGCACCGAATCTCCCCCTTTCACGAGTAGAACCACATAGCTAAGACATCTAAATGATGGGATGAAATCATGTATTGGTTAGAGAAATTCTAATGGTCAATTATGATGCTTCGGGGAGAAAGACAAATGACACTCCTATCCACCCAAGGAGGTGTAATACCAAGGGTAGCAAAACTCCCCTCACATGAAAATGATATAGTCAATTATTCTAGAAGTCGAGTGAGAAGAAGGCCTCATAACCCATCCAATCCGACCCATTTAAGACTTTGGAGAAAAAAAAGGGACGCACATTGGTTTGAAATTGGGGCAATTTCAGCCTGAGCTTAAAGGAAAATTATTAATTTTGAAACCCATGAGACAAGCCCTCGTAGTCCAAGAAAATCGATAACAATGGCGAAAGTACTTAAAACCATTACGAGTTGTTATAAAATCAAGGCCTCAAGGTGCCCACATGGATAAGATTGAAGGAATGAGACGTCTTAATGCATTTATCGGGGAAAAGTAACCTAGGTTATCTAGTCACATGGACAAGTGGAGCAGGTAGATGATTGTTTAGGAGAACATCTCATAAGGAGTGCGAGCAATATCTTTTTATCCTAACAAAAAGACCATGTCCCCATCCTTAATGTTTTAGGACTTCCCCTTTGATGCCATGAAACATAACGAATTTTATGATGAGAGTTATCAGATGAAATAGATAGTAGGGTAGCAAAACTAATGAACACCACTTGGAACCAACGAGCTTAAACCAAGTTGAAGACATTAGATGTCTGTAGGAAAGGAGAGATTTGCCCACTCTCGGAGCGCTTGTAGAGTACATAACAGGAAAATGAGGCGAATTTAATCGAATTATATAGTTGGATAACTAGTCGAGATGTTGAGATAATATCGCATTGAAGATTATGGTTGAACGACACATGATGCAAGACAGATGAAAGAAAGTGAGAGAGCCTTATGGAAGTAACCTTTACATTGTAACATGTAACCACTAGGAATGGTGGTAGTATAAAGCGATTACGAGAAGCTACATTTCTGAAAGAAGATCTCTGTATGAAGTCACGTGATGTATAGCTCTAGAATTCAAAATAACCCAATTATGTTTAGCAACTCAACTTCATAATGAAGCACTACAACACACTTTTACACAACCAGCTATTACAAACCACATTGGGAGATGCAATAAGACTTGACTAAGAGAAAGGCTTTGACATATGAATGTGTTACTAGGTGTATTTCTCCTTGGCCAACCCGAAACCAAAAGGTGAGACTTAGACTGATAAGCAGGTCGTTTGACCATCACAAGTGTATATTATCCATTATCGGAAAGAGATCATTCAATTTCAGTAATTGCGGTATGCTATCAACCCTTGATGAACTTGAAGTGATATGAGAACCCAATGAGATAGTATAGAATAATCATGGAGCATTTGCAGATATTCATAATGAGTTCTTCATGGATTTTGACTTGAGAACTACCCAGATGCTAATGAAATACAGAAGAACATGAGAAACAGGCGTTGTGCTATAATAACCGCCAAAGGTGTGCTTGGTCTTGACGGAGAGCCTAGTAAGGGTCCTTACGAGACAGAAAGTGTTACAATGACTCATAGAAAGATATGTTCTCTCATGGTTATCGAACATGTATGGGGAAACTAGCACAATGAATTTACTAAATAAAGAACACAATGAACACATGTTATGGAGATGTAAAGAGAAAGTAAACATTTGTTATGAGCTGGACATGCTTCTGCTATATTAACTCCCAACTGCAATATACGACCATGCCACGAGCAACCACAATACTAGGACAAAGTGGGCTACTTACCGCGGGATGTCCCAAGTGGACGCGAAAGTTATGGAGACACAAGATCTTCCTATGACGTGGATGTGAGGATCTCAATTTTTTTGAGAGACTTTATGCACACGGTGACCATTTCGATTGACATGCACTCATGTGAGGTGTTAAGGTATGCTCTTATGTTACTAGGCAGTGAGAAGCTTTCATGATGATATTCGCAAGAGAGTATATTGACTGTTCAAACCATATAAGCCATATACACAACTGAGTAAAAGAGTGACTCGAGAAGGATCGCAACGCTGGGATGCTTTGAATGAAACTTGACACCACATAGGTAAACTTTACGATAGTGCATGTATAGACACAAGCGAGTAGATTTTGTCCATTTAAATGAAAAGATTCTATAAGGAATTCATCAGATATAGTCCCTTGGCGACAATTTAGGAAAAGCAAGTGGGAAGTATCAATCCTAGAGTTATAACTCAATTCAAGGGCATAATAATAGAACTTAATTCCACAAGAATGTAAATAAGAGAAATTCATAATAGAGTGGATTCACGAATAGTGCGTCTCATTCAAAGAGTCGATACACACAATGTTTTGTCATTCAACATCTTGTTAAGACCATGTTTATGAGGACTCTTCAATATGGATGTACATATACAATGAGTAGAAATTTTCATTTGACTCACTTAATGACGTTAGGTTGATAGGGCAATAGCTTAGTCGATACCCCTCGACTCCACATCCCTAACGTACGTAGGTAACATACTGATATACTACACGATCTGATGGTGCAGAGACATCAATAGGGACAAGGACACTCCCCCTCTTAGCGATATGTTTTCCCAATCCATCCACAACTCAATACATTCTCCTAACAAGTCCTTGGGCAATCCACTCGGACTCAATGGTGGGATCAATCCCTCCTTACATGCTTCAAATTCGCGGATTATGGTATCAAGGTTACCAATCTTGAGAATAAGACTTAGAGAGGAAATCAGCACCCTAACTTGAGCTCTATCGCACGATTGGAGTATCAAAGAAGGGTGAAATTCCTAAATGTCCGAATAGCCTCCAACTTATAGATGTGGTCGACTACACACCGATAAGAAGGACTCTACTAGACACGGCTCTGAGACATCCTAGGACACTTTAAAACATTAGGCTCTGATACCAAGTTTGTCACGCCCCAAAATCCGAGGAGCGCGACCGGTGCTCAACCGAGTAAACCCGATCGAGCAAGCCTGTTAGGTCTCATTCTACCCAAACTAATTCATGAATAAATAGGAGATGGACTCCATTAATCAAATTCTATACACATATCATTAACGATTTCCATTTCATTTTCATTAGAACTTTATTCACCATATTAAAGGTATTACAAGTTTTATACATCATTGCCAAACATCAATATTTCTATTTTAAATTCCAATACCCGACACTACCCACAACCGGTCTACGGAGCCTCTAAATACAACTGAAGAATAATATAGAAATGCCGGCAACAAGGCTCTGGCTATACCTTACACAAATACCAAAAAAAGACTCTGGAAAGAAAAGCGGCATGAGCCATGCAGGACCCAGAGAGGAAAGGGGCTCACCAATTCAGCTGACGGGAAGTGAATGAGTACTATTGTCGGTGGACTGGAGTACCTGCTATAGATCCACCTACAATCATAACACGAATGTAGCGCCCCCGACAAAAGGGACGTCAGTACATTTGAATTGTACCGGTATGTATGAACAAACTTTACCCCAAGTAAAATCAAACAATACAAACTTTACCCCAAGTAGAATCAAACAATACAAACTTTACCCCAAGTAGAATCAAACAATACAAACATTACCACAAGTAGAATCAAACAATACAAACTTTACCCCAAGTAGAATCAATCAATACACAGGTAACAAACAGTAATAGAATCAACAATCAAATGCACATGAAAGGAACAACCAAAGCCAAACAAGTTTCACAATCTCTCCTTTTCCCATTTCAACATTATTTCATCACATCAATGATTTCACAACTTTCTCATATTTTCATTTCAATAGTGATTTCGATCACTTTTCCACCCTTATTATCTCGGCCACCCTTATTATCTCGGCCACCCTTATCACCACAACCCACACCTTATTACTTCGTGTTGCGACGCGCAACCCGATCCCACCGAACAATCACATTTCACACAACAACAACAGCAAATCACATTTCACACGACAACAACAACAAATCACAAAGAATTTTCATAACCATCAATACCATTTCCACCATATACAACAACCCGCATACAATTTAAGTCACAACGATAATTGCCCACGACAAGTCACATACGATATTACCACAGTTGTTTCAATTGCATCAATCACGATTTCTTTCCCTCATTTCTTACACAGCTTTTACCACATAAACACAATCACACACGCACACTTGGTTTATTGCCATTTAATTAAACCATTATATCGGGAGACTTAACAAACAACGTTCAAGGCATATCAATCACAAGAATTCACAAATAGACGACATAGGTATCACATACCAAATACTCATACAAAACTAACCAACAACATTCAAGGCATATCCATCACAAGAATTCACGAGTAGTCCACATAGGTATCACATGCCAAATACTCGTACACCAAACAAGGTGACTTTACAAAGGTTAAAGTTAGCCATACATACCTCAATTTCGCCCCTTAATGATGCAACAGTGATCCAATACACTTAAGCAACTTCAATTTACAATACAACATTCAATGGGGCCAATATTAGTAACAAATTCCATAACTTATGCCATTTAGGCATATTATCAAACACCTTGTAGGTATAAATCTTTTCATCACATAACCATAGTATTAGTTCATCTATCTATCACCATTAACAAACAATTTATTCCACCATCATTCCTAACCAATTTATTACTTTCAACAACATATGTATGATCACCCATTCATACCCAACCAACAATTTCTATCAAATGATCACCATTTCAATCTCTACAATAATTATGTATTTATATTGGGAACTTATGGCTTCCCATCACTACACCTAGAGTTCCAACACTTAATTCATACTCATATTCCCATAATATATCCATATATGTAAGTCTTAGGGTAAAAGATTACCTCTTGTAGGCCAAATCTTGAAAGACTACTTTTGGGATCTTCTTGAGATTTTGAAGAAATCCTATAAAATCCAATCAATATCTTGTGTTAACTAGTGATTGAGAGGTGAAATCACCATGAAAACACACTTAAAAACTCACCATAGGTGTGTGATTGGATACCTTGGTCGGATTGGGGATGGAGAGGATGCCCTAGGCTTGAGAAATGACTCAAATCCTCTCATTTCCCGTCCTTAGGTGTATTTAGAGGTCAGCTACTAGCGCGCCCGCGCTAAGGCCGCGCTAAGGAGGCAGAATACATCCCAATAAATAGGAGATGGACTCCATTATTTGTGTTTGAATAATTGTTTTCCATGTTTACTTGTTCGATTTCTACTACTATACAAATCCCTCCTCTATTCCTCTTATGACAGACCGGGAATCACTAGATTTCACTAAAAATTGATGTTATTTGTTTTTATTGTACTCTCAATCTCTTGTTCTATACTTTGATTCTTGGCCGGCTGAAAGCCAAGGCCACCGGGATTAGATTTTTTGACCTTTTCTTGGTGCGAGCTCTACTTGGTGTTCAGTTGAAGACCTTGGGAACTCTGACGCACCAAGATTTTAGGTTCTTGCTCTTTGTTGATATTCAGAGTGTTGTGGAATCTGTTCTTTCTTGTTGTCCGTAACTGGTAAGTCACCTGGCTTTTGCGTTTTCGTTCTTATGTGTTCGTGATTTGCATATTCTTACCTCTGAAATTCGTGGCCTAATATGTTTTTGGGTTACTTCTGTGTGCAACCTTGTTAGCTTTGCACTTGTTTTGAACCGCTTTAGCATTTAATTTTACCTGAAGCTGCCAATTTTGAGATATGTTATTTGAACATGCTTCACCTGAATGATTTAGACATTCTTAAGTTCATATTAGTCTACTGTGTCGATACCTGAATGTTTACATTTGCTATTTGAGATATGCTTGCTTTTCCACTCTATTCTGAATTCCGGTAATGGATAACTTGCATCTGTAATATGTCCTAAACTATGTTAAGATCCTCACTATCCACTATGACTTTCTCCCCTATTAATATGTGCTTCCGCATGTCTTTAGTTTGCATGATTCTGTAGCCTTAGTGATTATTTGGGACCTTTGGAATGGCTATCTTAATTTATGTCTCCTTGCCATGCCAGATACTGTTTTGCTTCATGTTGTAGGTTAACATGTCTGTCTTTTGATGTTGTGATGGATACTTAGCATAATTTGGACCCTTAAGCTTTAAACCTTCTAAGTTAGTGCCCTACTTAGATTTGATTGATATTAGGCACCTTTGTATGTTAGTCTTGTAATCTCAGGGAACTTGACTCTCCTCTAACTCTCAGTGTGCTTTCTACCAATGTGTTACTCCTTGCTAATTGTTGAACCTTTAATAGTCATCTGCCTCTAAGTCTTGTTGACCTTCTTAACTAGCATGTTCAATTCTGTCATGTCTGCTTCTAAAACTATAAGTGCATCTCTCCAAATTCCGTCCCTTAATAATTGTTCTCTCACTCTCATCTTTTATCTATAGTATTCTGAATCTGTCACTCTTGGCCGGTGGAAAGCCAAGGCCACCAAACTCTCACTATTGACCTCCCTAGTGTGAGCACTGCTCGGGGTCCATTTGATGCCCTTGTGAACTCTGACACACTAGGATTTGGGGTTCTTTGGCCACTCTCTTTACTACTGTGGCCTGAGCTATCTCTGATGTCACGCCCCGAGCCTGGATGGGCCGCGACGGGCACCCGGTACCTTACTCAACCGAGTGCCAACATAATGTATCTATTCATGTAATACTATCATAGATAACTGAGCCGGAAGGCTGTCGGGAGATAAGTAGAATACAATATGTGATACCAACTTATACATAAGGCATACGGGCCTTTAAGGCCAAAATAACCACTCGTACAACGAACATAGGCCGACAAGGATATACAATCTTTTATGTATATGACGTCTGTCTACAATACTCTAAGAATATATAATTTTCATAAAGGTCGGTACAGAGTCCCGCCATACCAAACAATGCACATCTGAATCATACTAACCAAACAAGCAACTCCGAAGCAAATGGAACTCACCAACATCTTCCGCTAAGCTGATAGCCTACTTAGAGGGCTCTCGACCTATCTATCGGGACCTGCGGGCATGAAACGCAGCGTCCCCAAGCAAAAGGGACGTGAATATAAATAATGTACCGAGTGTGGAAGGAATGAAAATTGGTAAATAATGGACATGAGAGAAACATGGAGTAAAAGACTCGACATGTAAATCTGAATGACTCTGTGAAGCATTAATATGTATAATGCCATGCATATGCGTATAAATGTCATGTCGTGCATAGGTACATGTGTTCATAACATCATCAAGCCTCTAAGGGCATCCCATCATATCATCTCGGACATTGTGGGCAAATCATCAACATATACCAGCTGATTAGGTTGTGGTGCGTATATATCTCCGTAACCTTTAAGAGTGATTCTGCTATGTTCTCAATCACAATTCCTATAACTTCTGGGTCCAATGATCAGAATCCTGATTTACTTTGTTGATGTAACTCTTTAGTTTCCTCCTTCTTCTGATCGGCCTTTATGCCGGCTTAAGTTATCTCCTGATCTGTGGTTCATGGTATTAGTTATTTTGTTTAGCCTTGCATGGGCGCTGAGGAATATGCATGATACAATCCTTTAACAATTTAATATTTCACCTAAGACCTGGGCTTAACTCTTTCTTTTAACGTAACTAGAATCTTCTACGGCTGTATATGCTGCATGTATAAAACTCTGAACCTTAAGTGCGTCCATAACGTAACCCACTTTGGATCATTGATCGAATAATTTCTTTCGTTCCATCTTAGCTTTCTTTCAATGTAAGCTATTACTTTTCCTGGTCTTTCTGCCCCTTTGTTGCGTCCATACTTAGCTTATCTTAGTGCCCACACATGCCAGAGTTTTCATACAACTTATATGATCTCGAATATTACTTTTAATTTTACTTCCCGTTCAATAGCCACGGTAGGTGCCACTTTCCTTTGGAGTGCTTACAATGTGGTTGCGAGACTGTGGTTACACGACCATTTCCTCTTTAGGTCGTTGTGCTTAGCTTGAAGCCTTCTTCCTTATTTCCTCAGCTAGTCTTTCGTTGTAGTACTTAGGGAGAACCCCTGACTCTCGTAAAGATGTGAGCTTATTACGGACCTTTTTGATGTCCTTCCTTGTCTATAATCATCCGTAGTTGCTTACCTCCGTGCCCTTGTGCTTGTAGGGTTACTTCTGAACTGATATTTTGATTGTCTTCCCAGTGGCAGTTTCTTTTATCCCCGTAACACTCAAACGGTACCTTTAACTACCCCGACTCCTATTTGAATATATCTTACGTATTATAATGACATTATGACGAGGCTGAATTCTCCATGTTGGGGTTTACTACATTTATCTTGCATGATTTGCGGATTTGTCTATAACTTCTTGTCTAGTCATGCCTAGGCTCCTCTTGAATCAACTACTAACTACTTGTCAGCCCATTCTCATATCCGTATTCCGCATAATCTTTCTTGGGTTTTTTCCTTGTCTTAACTTACCTCACGTACTGGCTCCTTATCTATTAATAACATCCCGGGCAGGAATCCTTACTTCCTTTTTCTGACATCGTGCTTACATAAAGTTCTGGAATCATAGCATATCTGTAACATTTGGATAAGTGAAATCTCATCCCTTTCTCATTTTTTATCGCATTCTTCCTTTATCATTCCATATTCCCCCCTTTAGGGGAGTACTAAGACTTGGAGTTACGACGACCTGCCTATAGATGTTTTTCCTCTTCATCTTTGGCGTCCTTTCACATCATCAATGACCCTTACTCGCCATGCGGTAATCCTACTGGCACATAAAGTCTCTTAAGCTTAACTTTTCTCATATTGCTTGCTTTAGGGAAACGTCCCCCTGAATGACCATTCTCTGAATTCATCGTGGATCTTCTTTTATTGTCCATTCTATTATTGCTGAATTTCTCATGATGCTGACGATTATCAAATCACTCAGCTCCTAATTCATGTTTACTTTACCTTGTTTGCCATTCCATACTAATTTCTATTACTCTGGGGTCTAAATTTTTCTTCTGTTAATCACGTTAGAGTCGCAAACTTATTTCTCGAAATGAGGATGCGACTGTATGGCCTATACTCTTTTTTTGTCTTAAGGCCCATCACCTCTCGTCTCTTTCTTCATTTGACTATAGATTTTGTAACACTCTACTGTTGCCATCCATGTATCACATCTCACTCATAATGCTTCATTATCTCTCTTCGTACTTCCCTGCTAATATTTCTATCTATCACTTTATCCTGAAAACTATAACAAGACATTCTTTCGCTTTTACCTTCCCTTGCTCCATCCACTGGCTCTTCGGGCTGCCTAACGTTCTCCCTCTACTAGGGATGGGAGCCATACTAAGGTAATATTTATCCCTTCGAGGTTTCCAGTTCCTATCTTTGTAGTACTCATATCTAGCTGTACTATTTTAGTGTGCACCATCTGGGTGTCTCACAAGGAGATCTATTTGCACATTTGCAATATCCTTAGGAAATGTCAACTAGCGCAAACAATTCATCCATCATTTTGGCTCACTCTAACCCCAGCCGGATCGTGATATTATGTCCTTCTCTTAAACCATATTTGTTAGCCCCTATAGAGCATAACTTAGATCGGTGTGGCCAATTATACATACCTCTGTTACTGTTGAAGGTAACTCAAAATGCTTATATCTCTCTTCCTGAATGGTAAATAAGGATAATCTTCATTAGCTGGGCACCCCGTACCCTCTTTCACCTTGCTTCCTTTACTTGTTGAAACTTGTATTTATCTTCTAAATCTCTCGTTGTCTTTCACCATAAAGGTGGATAAATATTCTTGCCTTAAGGCTCCTTTTTTAGAAGCTCATCGAGTTCTTCTGACTCGACTCTTTCGCAACCGCATTCAATCCCTTACCAACCATCTTTCTAAATATAGGCATCGTCGTATTATGAATAAGAGCGAGTTTAGGATATTGTGTTCGTACAACTGAGCTCTACCACACGATCTAGAGTAAGAAGAAAGAGTGACAGTCCTAAATGCCCTGTAGCCTCCTACTTATAAGTGTGGTGCACAACACACACATAAACAAGACTCTACTAGACACGACTTGTAGACTCCGTAGGACACAACTTCTCTGATACCACTTTTGTAACGCCCCGAGCCTGGATGGGCCGCGACGGGACCTTGTACCTTACTCAACTGAGTACCAACATAACTTATCTTTTCATGTCATACTATCAAAGATAACTGAGCCGGAAGGCTGCCGATAGATATGTAGAATACAACATGTGATACCAACTTATACATAAGGCATACAGGCCTTTAAGGCCAAAATAACGACTCGTATACTGAACATAGGCCGACAAGACCATACAATCTATTACGTACATGACATCTATCTACAAGCCTCTAAGAATACATAAGTTTCATAAAGGTCGGGACAGAGTCCCACCATACCAAACAATGTACTTCTAAATCATACTAACCAAACAAGCAACTCCGAAGCAAATGGAGCGCACCAACATCTTCCACTTAGCTGATAGACTACTTGGAGGGCACTCGACCTGTCTATCGGGACCTGCGGGCATGAAAGGAAGCGTCCCCAGGCAAAAGGGATGTCAGTACAAATAATGTACCGAGTATGTAAGAAATGAAAATTAGTAAATAATGGACATGAGAGAAACACGGAGTAAAAGACTCGACATGTAAATCTGAATGACTCTAGGAATCATTAATATGTATAATGCCATGCATATGCATAAAAATANATACTCGCCGACTCGTGGCGAATACATACACGTATATATATATATGTGTGTGTGTGTGTGTGTGTGTGTGTGTGTGTGTGTGTGTGTGTGTGTATGTATATATGTATATGGAATATGGGAAAAGGTTATGGAGATATATAGGCACCACTATCTCATCAGCTATATATATATGTATATATGTATATGGAATATACATATATATTCCTAACACCTTCTCTTTAAGGTAATTTGAGCCCTTACCCGATCTTTGGTGGCGTTGACTAGTCAAACAGAGTTATCTGCACAATAGGTGCCCTAACGTACCTTAAAAACCATTAGGTGGCGACTCTTCTTCTTTTAGCACTCTATCTCCCATCCAAAAGAGTTATCACAACATAGAAACCCGCTTTCACGACAAAACACGGTGCGACAGCACGGCGACTCTGCTGGGGATACACTTAGGCTCTTACCATAATGAACTTGGCTTATGTGGTTTCCCACCCTCCCCTTTATTTTTTAAATTCGTTATAACATGCAGAACCCTTTCCCGTTGACCTTTATTTGTTTAAATCTGTTGTGACATGCACATCCCTTCCCAATTCGCCATTATTTGCTACTGCTATTCATTTTGTTTAAAGATTATTGAATCATGCCTCTCCCATCCCTACTCCCTTACTTGCTTATTATATTTTCGCATATATTCCACGAACTAACTTCGTCCTCTTGTCTTTCTTTTATATGGTTTTCACATTTTACTTTACTACTATGTTTACTGTTTTTACATATTTATCATGCAAATACTTGGCAACATGTTATTATCTCTGTATAAAGCATACTCCACATCATACTCCACTGGTGCCAATTATCAACATAGCGGCGCTTGATGAGTGTTCTCACTCTTCCAAAATTACCCTGTTAAATTGGAAAGGCTTATTTGCGGTAGACTAGTCGATCAGCGGTGCGGTCAACAGTCCGATGCCTTTCCCTCTCAAGTTGTCCACTTGTGAGTACCAGTCTAGTCCATTCTAGAAACCTTACTCTAATATAAAATGTACATGCATCATGTTAAACCTAGTACGGGTTACAACATTGTTAACATGATAGCCTGCTAAGATAAGCCTTGTCCAAAGTCCAATGGAATTTCCATAATCTCAATGGACACTACCATGTTATGTTCATTGCTTGGAGAAAATATGCCAATATATTGATCATTATTGTGTAAATGGTCGAATCTAGAGGGGGAAAGGGCCTTATTTGTTTGCAGAAAATGAAGCACGAAGTCCCCAGGTTCGGCATGGTCCAAAATATCCCACCTCTGCTACTTGATTGGTGGAAAAATCTCGCGCCTAGAGATAAGAATCACATGAGAAGGGTCCTTGGTAATCTGCCGTCTTTGCTAGACATCCGACCAAATAGGGCATTGATCGAGGCTGCTACTATGTTTTGGGATGAGAAAGGGGCCGTCTTCCGCTTTGGTGACATATAAATGACTCCTCTCCTAGAAGAAATAGAAGGCTTTGCTAAGCCCCATGGGATAGTCTGAGGTTATTAGTGCTAGAGAATCGCACCCCTCGTGGTTTTCTAAAAATGCTAGGTTTCAAGAAAAATGATGAGTTGCTTTGTTTGAAGAACTCATACATCCCATTTGAATTCCTTTAAGAATGTTATGGGCACAGTAAGTCATATCGTCTTCATCATGAGGAACTCGCCATTACTTCTTTGGGTTGGACGCACCGCCGAGTTTATGTATTCATCTCTGCTTCTTGGGGTTGTTGATATTTCCAATGAAAGGGGGAAGGATCCATACTCGTCTAGCCATGGTCGCTAGAACTTTGATGGAAGGCGTTGAGGGACAAACCTATAATATCATTCCCATGATCTTAGCCTAAATGTACCGCGCCTTAGATCGGTGCAAGTAGGGATTTGGGCACTTCAATGGTTGTACTCTGTTATTGCAAGTTTGGTTAATCGGAACATTTTCAGAGGGGAGAATATCACCAAGAGCTTCTGTGACGACCAATGAATGACTACATAGCTTACCATCACCTAAAGAAAATGACATTTATCCCAAACAGGTTTGCACAACCTGGAAATAGTGTGAGTTTGGTGCGTTTCTTCAGCAATTTGACAGACCAACAGGTACATTAGATGTTTGAATGGTTTCCTAGCAGTGAGTTCATCATCAGGTCAAGAGAGACTACTCATCTGGTATTGATCGGGTTGAGGGGTATTTATCCTTATGCTCCCATAAAGTTAATGAGACAAGCGGGAAGAAAAGAGGTCATATCTCGTGTTTCACACATGGTCCAGTACAAAGCAGATTTTAAAGGGGACATCATTCCATTCAAGTTCGAGGCACAACATATGTAAACCAGAAGGTCATTGTGGAAAAGGATATTATTGAGGCAGACAGGTATCATGCTGGTCATGTGTACTTCTACCCGTCATGGCTGATAGACGATATAGCAGGAGACGTCAAGTTGGGAATTAATCTAAAAAATAGGATCATAGATGACGCTGCTTAAGCACATGTCAAGTATAGGAGGTTACGCAAAAGGGTCTTCGAGTCTGAAACTAGGCATTTGAAACAACACAAAGTGGATATGTAAGCAATCAACGAATGTATGGAAATTGCCACAAATCAACGAGAGATTGGAATATTTGGAGCAAGGGTTGATGGAGCTTTAGGGAAAGATGAGGAAAAGGATTTTAGATTGTCAGAACACGGATGACAATGAAGGAGGGCATCTAGCAAAGGCTTACCTATTGTTGGATATGCACGACTTGGGGAACCTCATTGATGGAGTCAAGGGAGCCAAGCACGGGGAGGGTCCTTCTGGGATCAAGTATATTAGGAAGTGATGTTCTTTACTGCTTTCTAGCTTAGTTTTAGATTTCGATTGTAATAAGGCTACATACCAGTAGTAACTTTCTTATTATTGTCAATTTAGTAAGAATTTGATTCATTTTAGCATTAATGAAATGACGCAATTATTTGCATCAATTTTCTCCAAGTCTATATGTCGCTTAGGCCTAGCTCGGGTACAATGAGGTCCCCCAAATTAGGACACGATTTATTACGTGATTTTGCAAAACATATTTAATATCGCGAGCATTCTTTCAGTACCCCTTACTGACTTGGTTACCTTTTGTTTATTTTTCTTTCTTTGATTATTCCCATTCCCTAAGGTTGGTTCGTGCATACTGGCATCATCCGCATATCACACTGGATCCAAAAGTCCTCCACCCCCCCCCCTCCACCAAGTGATCCTAAAGGCAGAAGCAAAGGAAAAGGAAAAATGGATGATTTAAGCGGTATCACAAAAGACAATGCTACTATGGCAGAAAACGTTGAAACTTCAGATGGCCGAAGTACACCGGCACAGAACGAATTGGTCTTACGCCTAGAACAGAAAACCGTGGAGCTAGAAGGAGAACTTGAGCAGGTCCAGAACTTGGTAAACCTTTCCCTCACCCTAAACATCCCTGATATCAACCAACAAAATCCAATTGCCCAAAACACGGCACCACCCCAAAACAAATAGGACCAAATTCCACCGTCGAATCCTCCCGCACCACATCAATACACCACACCTCCTCAGAACCATAACCCTCCACCAGTACCTACTCCTCAACAACACCATCATCATCCAACTCAATACCCACAAACCACCACCTATCACAGTCCTTAGAATGCACCACAACCCACTCCTAATCCCCAAAACTCGACCAACGACCACCCTTATGCCCAGATTCCCGGAGTTCATCAAAATAATCCCATATATGTGGAAACTTTACCCACACCCCACAACAAACCCTGTATATACCAGAATCAACAGAGAAGGACCTGCTCATCAAGAACATTGTGGAAGAACTCAAGAAGCTCACTGGTAGAGATCAGAGTGTCGAAGGTGGTAAGGGCATTGAAGATTTGAATTATAAGGACTTATGCATTCAACCAGATGTGGGACTGCCGGAGGGTTACAAACCTCCCAAGTTCGAAATGTTCGATAGAACTGGTGATCCAAAGGTACATTTAAGGACATATTGTGACATACTTGTAGGAGTGGGAAAAGATGAATGAATCCGTATGAAGTTGTTCATGAGAAGTCTTACAGGAGATGCATTTTCTTGGTAAATCAGTCAGAACCCAAAGAAGTGGGTTAATTGGGTGAGCACGGCGTCAGATTTCTTGGACAAATTTAGGTTGATCACAAAAAATGCACCAGACGTTTTCTATATTCCAAATCTCAAGAAGAAACCAACAAATGCTTTCCGCGAGTATGCTAATCGGTGGAGATCTGAAGCTGTAAATGTAAGGCCAGTGCTTGAACAAGAACAAATGAATAAGTTCTTCGTCAGAGCTCAAGACCCGCAGTGCTATGAAAGGCTGATGGTTATGGAAAATCATAAATTCTCTAACATCATCAAGCTGGGAGAAAGAATAGAAGAAGGAATTAAGAGTGGAATGGTGCTGAATATGAAGCACTGCATGCCACAAACAAAGCCTTGCAATCAGGAGTTATCTCGAAGAAGAAAGAGGTAGGTGTTGTGATGGTAGCCCAAGGACCAAAGTCTCCTCCCACATACCAGACACCTCCACCAACATACCACCCTTCACCCCCCAGATACAAACAACCTGCTGCCACCTACCACGCCTATAACACCCAACCCGCATATTATTACTAACCACCTCCCGCCCGCCAAAATTACCAAAAATGAAGACCAAACATCGACCGCAGACCACCCAAACAATACACTCCAATTGCGAACCCATAGACCAATTGTATGAGAGACTGAAGGCTGCTGGTTATGTCACTCCCATCCCTGTCGTGACTATGGAAAACTCTTCTCAGTGGATTAACCCAAATAAGACATGCGCCTATCACTCGGGCATGAAGGTCCATACCATTGATGAGTGTCGCACGTTGAAGGACAAGATTCAGACATTGATCGACACCAAAGTCATACAGGCAAAGGAAGCTACACCAAACGTTCGTAACAATCCTCTCCCGGATCATAAAGGCGAGGGAGTGAATGTTATAGAGACCGATAAAGAGAGGGATCCGGAGGGTCAATTGGTCTCATTTGGGAGAGGGTCATCCTAAAACATCTCCAGTCACCCTCACGCCCATTGTGGTACAAACCCAGGCACCGCTTGAAGTCGAGGTAACCGCACCAACACTATTTGAAGTTGAGGTAACCACACCCTCCATTGTGATAGTAGCACCCACGCCATCTTATAAGTCTGATACTATTCCATGGGATTATGTTGCGAAAGCAAGAAGGAAAGGATAAGCAAAAATGGAAGAAACAGGTGCAGCACAAGGCATGACTAGAACTGGCAGGGTTTATACACCTGAGCACTTGAGAGGAACAAGGAAAGAAGCTGCGTCTA
Organism: Nicotiana attenuata; assembly: GCF_001879085.1. Taxonomy (NCBI): domain Eukaryota; kingdom Viridiplantae; phylum Streptophyta; class Magnoliopsida; order Solanales; family Solanaceae; genus Nicotiana; species Nicotiana attenuata. The sequence continues at coordinate 181,775 of NW_017672078.1, forward strand.
AACCGCCTGTCATTGAGACTGGCCCTGACGACCTTTGGAGAAAAGTGCAAGAGAGAGAATACTCTATGGTTGATTATTTGAACAAAACTCCCGCTCAGATATCCATCTTATCAGTACTGCAAAATGCCGAGACACACAGGAATGCCTTGGTGGAAGTGCTGAGTGAAGCTTATGTACCCACCAACATCACTATTAGGGAAATGGCCAACATGGTTGGGCAGGTATTGAAAAGCCACAAAATCACCTTTCATGAAGACGAGCTACCACTAGAAGGACTGAGTCACAACAGGGCACTACATATCACGGTGCAGTTTGAGGATAAGTTCATTGACATGGTCCTGATAGACGGGGGTTCAAGTCTCAATATATGCCCACTGACTACTCTAAAGAGGATTGGTAAAGGTCTGCATGAGATACGGGCAGGAAACATGAATGTGAAGGCGTTTGATGGGTCTCAAAGAGCCACAATCGGAGAAATCAACCTCAGCCTAGAGATGGGCCCAACCTGGTTTGATGTCGAGTTTCAAATGCTGGATATATCTGCTACCTATAACCTATTGTCGGGGAGACCCTGGATACAAGCCGATGGGGCAGTGGCTTATACTCTGTATCAGGTTGTGAAGTTTGAATGGAACCATCAGGAGGTGATCATCCATAAGGATGGGATTAATCCCATTTATACCAGTAAGACTGTTCCAGTCATCGAGAATAGGAAGAAGTTAGGAGGAGAAACATACAATCGCATTGAGCGCATCAACGCAATTGAAAAGGACAAATAGTGGAGCAACAACATAGAAAGCATTATGCTGTGGACAGGGTATGAACCTGGCAAGGGTCTCGGCCAAAACCTCCAGGGTATCACTAAGCCAGTGCAATTGAAGCGTCATGGTACAACTTTTGGGCTTGGGTATGAATATACTTGGCATGAATACCAGAATTTGTCGCCACCATGGCGTGGTCCTTGTTACCCCCTGGAACAACTGGTACCACATTTGCACCATACATTTCATCAAGCTGACATGATGTGGGGGTCTGAGGAAGATGAAGCCTTAGCTGGCATAAGGAAGTTGTTCCTAAATGACGAAGACATGGATTGCAGTGCGATAGTTGAGGAGGATGAGGAGGAAGACCTTACTATTCAGACCATGAAGAAAGGAGATGTTCTCAAGAATTGGACTGCTGCATCATCTCGGGCCCGTCGAGTTCCTGAGTAGCCTGGCAATTAGCATCAATTATTTTTAAAGCAATTTTGAGCATCTAAGACATTTTCAGTATTTTGTTTTGAACGTACTTTGTTTTGAAATAGTTGCTTGAGTCATCGAGCCGTACTTGTTGACATTTTCAAAATTTTATCAATGCATTGTTATTTTTAGTATTTATTATTATTCTTTACATTTTCTCTCTACATCATTATTATTACCTATCTCGATGAACCTACGACTGTGACATGTAATGAGATGACGCAACATAAGGATAATGATTCAGAGGATCTGGAAGATGATATAATACATGAGGAAATTGTGAAAGAAGTGGAAAACTTTGAAAACAATCCTAAGTCTAATTTAGACGAGACTGAGAAAGTTAACTTAGGGGACTCCGAGACAGTAAAGAAAACCTTATAAGTATTCACTTGTCACCGTCAAAGAAGGAAGAGTATGTCAGATTCCTAAAAGAGTATGAAGATATCTTTGGATGGTCATATGACGATACGACTGGTTTGACCACATCCATAGTGGCTCACAAGCTACCTACCAATCCCATGTGTCCACCGGCAAAGCAGAAGCTAAGAAAGTTCAAGTCGGATATGAGTTTGAAGATAAAAGAGGAGGTCACCAAGCAAATAAAAGCTGGGGTTCTTAGGGTGGTTGAGTATCCGACTTGGTTGGCCAACATCGTGCTGGTTCCAAAGAAAGATGGGAAAGTCAGCGTGTGTGTTGATTACCGAGATATAAATAGGGCGAGTCCTAAAGATGATTTCCCGTTGCTCAATATACATATACTGATCGACAACTGTGCCAAGCATGAACTCCAATCGTTTGTAGATTGCTTCGCGGGGTATTATCAAATCTGGATGGATGAAGAGGATGCCGAAAAGATAGCCTTTATCACGCCACGGGGGTTGTACTGCTATAAAATGATGTCGTTTGGTTGAAGAATGCTGGAGCCACTTACATGAGAGCCATGACAACCATTTTCCATGATAAGATACACAAGGAAATAGAGGTGTACGTGGATGAAATCATCATCAAATCTAGAAGAAGCACAGACCATATAGCATACTTGAGGAAATTCTTTGATTTGCTTCGAAGGTATAATCTGAAATTGAATTCTGCAAAGTGTGCCTTCGGAGTCCCTGCCAGAAAATTGCTAGGACTCATCGTCAATCGCTGAGGGATTGAATTGGACCCGTCAAAAGTCAAAGTTATCCAGGACATGCCACCTCTGAAGAATAAGAAAGATGTGATGAGCTTTTTAGGGCGTCTCAACTACATTAGCCGTTTCATAGCACAATAAATCGTAATCTACGAGCCGATTTTCAAAATGCTGAAGAAAGATGCTGCAACAAGCTGGACTGAAGAATGCCAGAAAGCCTTCAACAAAATCAAGGAGTATTTATATAAACTACCTGTTCTGGTCCCACCAGAACCAGGGAGACCTTTGATGCTTTGTTTGTTCATACTAGATGGGGCTATTGGTTGCGTTCTGGTACAACATGATGAAACTGGAAGAAAGGAGCAGGCAATATATTATCTGAGTAAGAAATTCACACCTTACGAGGCTTGGTACTCTTTGTTGGAGCGCACCTGCTTTGCTTTGACATGGATAGCTCAAAAGCTGAGGCATTATTTTTGTGCATACACCACATATCTCATATCAAGGATGGACCCGCTGAAATACCAAAAACCCATGCTTACGGGAATGTTAGAAAAATGGCAAATATTGTTGAGTGAGTTCGACATCATATATGTGACTTAGAAGGCAGTCAAAGGGCAAGCGTTGGCGGATCATTTGGCAGAAAATCCTGTAGATGGAGAATACAAACCATTGAAAACGTATTTTCCCGATGAGGAGGTATCATTTGTAGGAGAAGATATCACCGAAGCATATGATGATTGGAGAATGTTCTTCGATAGAGCTGAAAATTTCAAAGGAGTGGGTATTGGAGCTGTCTTTGTGTCAGAAACAGGCCAACACTATCCGGTATCCGCAAAACTCAAGTTTTCATGTACCAACAATATGGAAGAATGTGAGGCTTACATCTTGGGACTCAGGTTGGCCATTAACATGAATGTTCAAGAGTTGCTGGTCATTGGAGATTCCGATCTTTTGGTGCATCTGGTTTTAGGAGAATGGGCTACAACGAACACAAAGATATTGCCATATATTTACTGTGTACAAGAGCTGATCAAGAGGATCATGAAGATAGAGTTCAAACATGTTCCGAGGATTCAGAACGAGTTCACAGATGCATTGGCCACTTTATCTTCCATGATACAACACCTCGACAAGAATTTCATCAATCCCATCCCGATAGGAATTGATAAGCAGCCAGCTTATTGAGCTCATGCTGAAGAAGAGAGTGATGGAAATCCATGGTTCCATGACATCAAGGAATACTTGGCAAAGGGAGAGTATCCGGAGCACGCAACCCATACTCAGAAGCGAACACTACGAAGGTTAGCCAACCATTTCTTTCAAAACGAAGAAATTTTGAACAGAAGGACTCCAGATCTGGGATTATTACGGTGTGTCAACGCCAAGGAAGCATCCAGATTGCTCAAGGAAATACATGTTGGAACTTGCGAACCACACATGAATAGCTTCATCTTAGCCAAGAAGATACTAAGAGCATGATATTTCTGGATGACTATGGAAACAGACTACATCAAGTATGTCCAGAAGTATCACCAATGCCAGATACACGCTGATATGATATGAGTGCCACCCAACGAACTCAATGCAACCAGTGCACCCTAGCCTTTCTCCGCTTGGGGCATGGATGTCATCGGTCCAATTGAACCCGCTGTTTCAAATGGGCATAGGTTCATTCTGGTGGCCATAGACTATTTCACAAAATGGGTCGAGGTTGCATCTTACAATGTTGTAACTAAGAAGTTCGTCGTAGATTTTTTCCAGGATCGCATTGTTTGTCGGTTCGGAGTACCAGAGTCAATCATCACTGACAACGCTGCCAATCTCAATAGTCATTTAATGAAGGTCATGTGTGAAACTTTCAAGATCAAGCATAAGAATTCCACAGCATACCGGCCGCAAATGAACGGAGTTGTAGAAGCCGCCAACAAGAACATCAAGAAGATACTAAGGAAAATGGTAGATAACTACAAGCAATGGCACGAGAAGTTGCCATTTGCTCTGCTCGAGTATCGTACCACGGTTCACACGTCAACTTGGGCAACTCCTTACCTGCTGGTCTACGGTACGGAAGCGGTTATTCTTGCCAAAGTAGAAATCCCTTCTCTAAGAATTATACAAGAGGCTAAGCTCAGCGATGCAGAATGGGTACAAAGCCGATATGAACAACTAAATCTCATCGATGGAAAGAGAATGAAGTATGTCACGGTCAACTCTACCAGAAGAGAATGACAAGAGCTTTCAACAAAAAGGTCAGACCAAGGCAATTCTCACCGAGGAAATTGATGCTAAAGCGAATCGTCCCACATCAGGATGAAGCCAAAGGGAAGTTTTCACCTGACTGACAGGGTTCTTACATGGTTCATCGAGTACAAATAGGAGGAGACGAAGATATTTGGCCAAAACCTATCAACTCAGACGTAGTCAAGAGATACTATGTTTAGGATCACTTTATGTAACTGAACTACGCTTGACTTGATTCCCATTTAAGAAGGGATATGTAGGCGCCCTATGGGTTCAGTCACATCTTAATAAAATCTTCATTTTCCCCATGATCAGAAACTGGGGCAAGATCGCAAGTTCACCCAACTTCGTCGTATGCGGAACAGCCAAAAGTATTGTCAGAAGATGCATTTAAACTGGGGCAGAATTTTGAGGGGGACCCTCAAAATTCTAAGGCAAGGAGGTCGCAATGTCTCTAAATCTGTCACAGTCACCGGTTCATCTAAATTATTTGATATCACACACTAGTACATTTCAAATAACTATATTTATCACATGCATTGCATATTTTTCAAAAACATTGTTCCTATGACAGCCTGATGTTGCCCAGGAAACTCAAACAAGATCTCAAGACAGGAGCAAATACAAACCAAAAAGACAAAAGCACGAACTGTTCTTCCCCCCATAGAACTCAAGATCTTTCTTTGGATGCAGGCACGATAACAATATCTGCAGATACATCAAGTCATTGTCTTCAAGAAAACGAATTATATAGCGCAACCATCTCTAGCTAAGAACTACCTTAATTTGTCACTATCATTCATCGTTTTCTTGCATGAGACTAAGCATTGTCTCTCTTTCCCTGCATTGAGACCAAGAATTGTCTCCTATTCTTGCATGAGGTTAAGCATTGCCTCCCTAATTACATAAGGCTAAGCACTGCCTTTCCCTGCATTGAGACTAAGCATTGTCTCCTCTTCTTGCATGAGGCTAAGCATTGCCTCTATAATTGCGTAATGCTAAGCACTTCCTTTCCCTGCATTGAGATTAAGCATTGTCTCCTCTTCTTACATGAGGCTAAGCATTGCCTCCCTAATTGCATAAGGCTAAGCGCTGCCTTTTCCAGCATTGAGACTAAGCATTGTCTCCCCTTCTTGCATGAGGCTAAGCATTGCCTCCCTAATTGCATAAGGCTAAGCACTACCTTTCCCAGCATTGAGACTAAGCATTATCTCCACTTCTTGCATGAGGCTAAGCATTGCCTCCCTAATTGGATAAAGCTAAGCACTGCCTTTCCCTGCATTCAGACTAAGTATTGTCTCCTCTTGTTGCATGAGGCTAAGCATTGCCTCCCTAATTTTATAAGGCTAAGCACTGCCTTTCCCTGAATTGAGACTAAGCATTGTCTCCTCTTCTTGCATGAGTCTAAACATTGCCTCCTCTTCTTTCATGAGGCTAAGAATTGCCTCCCTCATTGCATAAGGCTAAGCATTGTCTTTCCCTGCATGAGACTAAGCAGTGTCTCTTCTTATTTGCACGAGACTAAGCAATGTCTGCCTTATTTGCATGAGACTAAGCATCGACTCCTTTTCTTGCATGAGGCTAAGCATTTCCTCCCTAATTGCATAAGGCTAAGCATTGCCTTTCCCGCACGAGACTAACCATTGTCTCCCCTTGTACATAAGGCTAAGCACCGTCTTTTCCTTGCATAAAATGCTATCTCCACTATTCTATCTAAGACCTAGCACTATCCTCTGTTCACCTAGGGCTAAGCACTATCCTGATCTTACACGAAACTAAGCCTTGTCTTGTCTCATCTTCGTATATGACCAAGCATCCTATCTTTGCATTTCATAGGCTGAAACATCGCCATCTTATCCAAAGGCACCATCTGAAGGCATCATCCTCATAGCCGGGAGATATCATGCCATGGCACGAGAATATTTCAATATTGTACATCATTATTCAAAGGCGTCATCGTCCGGAGGCACCATCCTCATGGCATGAGGACATCATTTCATGGCCTGCGAATCTCTTATCATACACTTCATGGCCAAGGATGTCATGGTCTAAGGATATCATCCTCACCGTCCAAAGACAACCTTCATGGTCCCAATGAAATTTGCATCATGTTTCCGTTCACATCATTCAATTGTTTCAAACATAACCGACCACCATCAATTACCCACTTTTTACTCTATGACCGTTCAAATCGTCACTATGTGCTACATCCGTAACGTTTCAGATTCACATTTACGAATCCACATAAATTTATCCTATACTATCCTACCTAAACCCTCTCTGAAACATGCGAACATTCCTTTAACAACTCCATCGGTTTCGTTCACCGTTGGATCCAGAACTACACACAGCCTGATTCCCGTAGCACCAGGGATATGTAGGCAACTCAGGAACCAAGATTCGGCCTCCTTTTTTCAAATCACATCATTCCCCATTCTAATCGGCCATAATTGGTCATCATTTTCTTTACCCAACAACTCTTTTATCATTCCCGGCTAAAGAGGGGCAGCTGTTCATACGCAATTTTGCCCTCATATTTTCTCAAATAATACATATACTTTCAAAACATCATCTTGCATCATTATTTAGTTTACAAATCTATACAAGCATCTTCTATAATCTTTTATAATTTTTTAGAGCTTTAAAATTGATTTTCCTGCATTTAAATTACTTGAATTTTTATTAATTACTCCTTTCAATTATTTTGTGATGACTTAATTACCTTAAATTATCATTTCGCATCCATAACACATGTTTCATATATTTTTACTTTATTATTATATAATTACATTAGTATTTTTAGGCTATTTGCACAATCTTATAATAATAGCATATATTTTACAATTTTATTGCATTTGTTGTTTTACTCAAGGTCAAAATAATATCTTACATTTTTATAATATTCTACTATTATTTTAAAATATTACTTTGCATAAATAGCATTTTTTATAATTTATTTAATTTTTTTATTAATTTTCCCTTTAATTTCTTATTTTAAAACCTTGGCCCAATTTTCGAATTAGTTCCGGACCTAAAGCCTAGCCCAATGACCCCAAGACCAAACTAGGCGACCCTTGAGACCAACTCGGTCGCGACCCGCTTAAAAGACCCGCCCCTTTTCCCTTTGATCGTGGTCTTTGATCTCAAATGATCAACGGCCCATAATAATTCCCCTCTTTACCTTATATCTCATAACCTAAACCCTAATCCCATTCCCACGCCCCAGCCGCCTCTAAACACTCTCCCTTCTTCTTCAGAAACCCTAGATGCCTCCTCCCAAATCCTCTCAAAATCCGGCTAAATCATAAAACTCTTTCACGATCTGCATACCTTATTTGTATTATCTCGTTACCATTCACACGTTCGTGGTATTACATAGTACTTGCCCGATTTTGGCAAGTATTACCTCTCCGAATCGAGTGCAATAATCCTCAACCTACAAGATTCAGACCAAAATCCGTCTGTATACACTCTCAACAAGATCTTATGGGTTCGATTCATCGAGATTCTTGGCTAAATTTTGACCATTTGTCAACTAGTGGTTGTCCGATTTTTTTTACCTTTTTTAATTCAGAATAGGTGTGACGACCCGGCCGGTCGTCTCATGAGCTATCGCTCCGTTTCCCCCATTTCTGCTTCTTATTGCTTTGTTCATCTGTGTTTTGAGGTATTGGGTTGGTTGGATTGAATTCGGATCGGTTTTGGTGAAGTTTGAGACACTTAGTCTCTTTTAGGAAGGCTTAAGTTGAAAAAGTCAATCGGATGTTGACTAATGTGTTGGAGGGGTCGGATGTGAGTTCCGATGGTTCGGTTAGCTTCGGGAGGTGATTTATGACTTAGGACTGTGATTGGAATGGGTTTTGGAGGCTTGAATTGGCGAAGTTGATATTTTGGCGATTTCCGGTTGGTAGGCGAGATTTTGATATAGGGGTCGGAATGGAATTTTGAGAGTAGCAGTAGCTTCGTTACGTCATTTGGGATGTGTGTGTAAAATATCAGGTCATTTGGAGGCGGTTTGGTTGGGTTTTTGATCAAAAGTGTATTTCGGAAGAATTTAGGAACTTAGGCTTGAATTCGATGTGATTTGGTAGATTAGATGTTGTTTGAGGTGTTTTGATGATTGGTACAAGTATGAATAAGGTGTTGGGTTATGTTTGTGCTTTTAGTTGAGGTCCCGGGGGCCTCAGGGTGAATTCGGATGGTTAACGGAGAGATTGGTGAATTGTTGCAGCAGCTGATATTGCTGTTTCTGGTGTTTTCGCACCTACGGTTTGGGGACCGCAGGTGCGATGTCGCGCATGCGGCAGTGAAGGCGCAGATGCGTACTTAGGAGTTGGGGTCAGGAACCGCAGATGCGGTATGAGAACCGCACCTACGGAGTCGCAGATGCGACAAAAGGACCGCAGATGCGGTTTGGGCTGGTTTACTGAATTTCCGCAGAAGCGGATGGATCAACCACATATGCGGTACCGCAGAAGCGGATTTTGAACCGCAGATGCGGAGAGACCTGGGCAGAAGGTATATATTTCATACTTCGCGATTGTTGAAGGGTTTAACCATTTTTGAACTCGGAATTAGGAGCTTTGGGCGATTTTGAGGAGAGAAATCAAAGAGACTTCGTTAAGGTAAGGATTTTGGACTTAAAAAACATTTCTATGGTAGAATTTCATGAATTAAGGCTGTAATTAGGAAGATTAAAGGGCTAAAAATGGAGGTTTAGGGCATGAGTTTAAGAGGCCTTTAATGGGGGATTTGAGGGGTCATTTGGACTTCGATTTTTGTATTCGTAGTATGTATGAACTCGTGAGAAGACGGGAATCTAGTGATGTGAAAATTTTTGAGTTTCGAGAAGTGGGCCCGGGGCTCGGGTTTTGCTAATTTCGGGATTTTTGGTATTTTTCGATTGTTTTCGCTTGGGTCTTGTTCCCTTAGCATATTGTGACGTATTCGTTCTGATTTTGGATAGATCCGACGCACGTGCAGGCCAATTCGAAGGGCAAAGGCGTCGCGAGCTAGGGAGTTAGCCAGTTTGAGGTGAGTAATGCTTGTAAATGATGTTCTGAGGGTTTGAAACCCCGGATTGTGCATCGTAGTACTATATTGAGGTGAGGCACATGCTCGATGACGAGCGTGGGGCCGTGTACTTTTAGGGATTTGGACTTGGTCCGTTCCGATTGATGATTTTTCCAAGTATTTGATATAAAACTATTTGTTATCATCGTTCATTTGGGCTGATTGCCATATTTGGGCTTCGGGCCAACTACTTGAACCCTTCGGGGGTTTTATTTGATATTTCCTCAGTATTTTGACTTATTACTTGAACTCAGTCATATTAAATTCCAGTGTTTTACTACTCAGCCGGTTTTTACCCAGTTTGAGATTTTAATGATATATTAAATGATGTTTGGGCTGAGAAACACTGTTTTACTATTGCCCGAGAGGCTTGTGTTGATTTTTGACTGAGTAAGGCCGAGGGCCTATATTGTGAGGAGATACTGTTACTGATTGGAGGCCGAGAGCCTGAGATATGTACGCCACGAGATGGCTTGATTGATATGAGGCCGAGGGCCTAGATTTGATGCCACGAGGTGGCTTGTTATTACGCTTGGGCCGTAAGGGGCCCCTCCAGGAGTCTGCACACCCCAAGTGAGCGCGGGTACCCATTGTGATGTGAGATTGAGCTCGAGGGGCTGTTACTATGGTGAGATGTTGCCCGAGGGGCGGTTGTGGTGTTACCGTGCCCGAGGGGAGAATTTTTATTTGTTTACTTTATCATAATTATTTGTCAGTTACCTGTTTACTGGTTTAAAGAGCATTTTTCCTGATTTTCACTGGTTTTCCTGATTATAAATGATTTTACTGCTTCATTATAGACTGTCTTGTGCTTTACGTGTTTTCCTACTTTCAGTCATTATTTACATTCGTTACTCCCTGCACCCTGTGTGCAGATTCAGGCGTAGCTGGTTCCGCTCCGGAGTGTTGATTTCCTCCAGTTCCAAGCGGACTTCTTCAGAGATTACGAGGTAGCTGTTGACGTCCGCAACCCCTTGTCTCTATCTCTCTATCATTCCTGTTCTTTCCAAACGATTGTAGTAGTTTATGACATTAGCAGACTCTATTGCGATTCATAGATGCTCGTGACTTGTGACACCCCGGTTAGGGCTGTGTCGGGTTGGATTTTCCGCATTTTTATTGATATTTCTGCTATTCAGTGTTAGTAAATCATGTTTTAGACTATTATGTGTTGGTTAACTGTTTTAAAAGATGAATTGGGTTGAACTGGCTGGACTTATCTTCTCGAGAGGCGCCATCACGACCGGGTTCGGGGTTAGGGTCGTGACAATAGGCTATGCATGTGCCTTTCCTTGTTCCTGCTTAAACTTGATTGTTTTTCTTTCCTTTTTTGTGTTTGAATAATTGTTTTCCATGTTTACTTGTTCGATTTCTACTACTATATAAATCCCTCCCCTATTCCTCTTATGACAGACCGGGAATCGCTAGATTTTACCAAAAGTTGAAGTTATTTGTTCTATTGTTCTCTCATTCTCTTGCACTATATTCCACTGGGACTCGACTTTTTGACCTTTTCTTGGTGCGAGCACTGCCCGGGGTTCATTTGAAGCCCTTGGGAACTCTGGCGCACTAAGATTCTGGGTTCTTACTCTTTGTTGATATTCGGAGTATTGTGGAATCTGTTCTTTATTGTTTCCCGTAATTGGTAAGTCACCTGGATTTTGCAATTTCGTTTTTATGTGTTCATGATTTGCATATTCTTACCTCTAAAATTCGTGGCCTAATATGTTTTTGGGTTATTTATGTGTGCGACCTTGTTAGATTTGAACTTGTTCTAAACCTCTTTAGCATATAATTTTACCTAAAGCTGCCAGTTCTGAGATATGTTATTTGAACATCCTTCATCTGAATGATTTATACCTTCTTAAGTTTATATTAGTCTACTGTGTCGATACTTGAATGTCTACATTTGCTATTTGACATAAGCTTGCTTTCCCACTCTATTCTAAATTCCTGTAATGGCTGACTTGCTTATTTAATGTATCCTAATCTATGTTAAGATCCTCACTATCAACTATGACTTGCTCCCCTATTAATATGTCCCTCCACATGTCTTTGGTTTGCATGATTATGTAGCCTTAGTGATTATTTAGGACCTTTGGAATGGCTATCTTAATTTTTGTTTCCTTTCCATGTCAGATACTGTTTTGCTTCATGATGTAGGTTAACATGTCTGTCTTTTGATATCGTGATGGATACTTAGCATAATTTGGACCCTTAAGCTTTAAACCATCTAAGTTAGTGCCCTACTTAGATTTGTTTGGTATTATGCACCTTCGTATGTTAATCTTGTAATCTCAGGGAACTTGATTCTCCTCTAACTCTCAATGTGCTTGCTACCAATGTGTTACTCCTTGCTAAGTGTTGACCCTCTAATAGTCATCTGCCTCTAAGTCTTGTTGACTTTCTTAACTAGCATGTTCAATTCTATCATGTCTGCTTCTAAAACTATAAGTGCATCTCTCCAAATTTTGTCCTTTAATCAATGTTCTCTCACTCTCATATGTTATCCATAGTATTCTGAATTTGTCACTCTTGGCCGGCTGAAAGCCAAGGCTACAAAACTCTTACTATTGACTTCCCTAGTGTGAGCACTGCTCGGAGTATATTTGAGACCCTTCTGAACTCTGACACACTAATATTTGGGGTTCTTTGGCCACTCTCTTTACTATTGAGTCCTGAGCTATCTTTGACACTCAGGTCTTTCCTCCTTCTGTCCACTGAATTAGCAAATTAGTTTGTTTAAGTGATTTCTGGGTAATTCAATGTTTGGGTCATATGGAAAATATGTGGCTGTTTGGTCTGTCTTGAGTTCCTCTATGGTTTTTGGGTTGTGTTGATATTCCCTGTTGAGATTTGGGTATGCCTTGGTGAAGGAAGAGTTTGTTGAAGGCACAGGCAATACTGGGTATCTCTTTTGGGCCTGCTATGGGCCTCCTGTCATTGCTTGTATAAAATTTTGTAATTACATTCATCATTGGGTCTGTAATAATTTTGTAATGAATAATTGGGGTGTTAGTGAAATTGCAGAAACGGGTATACTCTAATTTTTACATGCAAAGGTAGAAAACATGCCTATAGGATTCATATGATCTACTTGTTATCCAACCTGCTATATATGCAATGCAATTTCCATGTACACTGGTAGAAATCATGCCATTAGGAGAATCACACACTCACACAACTTGTCTACTATCGAAGCATAAGTACTTTACTTATTCCTATGTCTTCCGCTAGACAGCATGCCTATAGGAAATAAGTGATAATAACCATTCTTTTCTGCAGCATATTCACTAGAAATCATGCCTATATGACTTTAATTGGTTAATTTTCTATCGTTATCATGCAGCTCACCTAGAAAACATGTCTATAAGGGCTAAATATAAAAAATCAATTCCAATCGCCAATCTTTAGAAATCCTGCCTATAGGGTATTACTACTCGCTCTAAAGTTTTAATGAACTCTTCAAACATTGTTTTATCGTTAGCCGTGCCACTATTAGAAAGCATGAGCAATTCTGAGCATTTCCAATAGTTTTCATTGTCCCTTATCGCGTAAATCACTAATAAATCATGTCTATAGGTCTAATAACTTATAGCATGTAATCTCAATAATCAGCATGCAATACTCCTAAACCATATAGTTGTTTGGAAATCATGTCTATAGTTTTAATGTAGCACCTTGCATCTGAACTGCTTGCACGTTTGAATCCAAGATCACCTAGAAATCATGTCTATAGGTCTTAAGAATTTTAATTCTGAAACTGCCTAACGCCTAATATGAAAACTTGTTTTGCGTGCATTTATTTTCTAAGTGTTGAGGCTAACTTGAGCCCTTAACTGCCCGCACTTGAAGTCCAACTTGTTTTGTATGCCGCCTAGTTTTATCATTTTGAGCAGCCTAAGTTAAGTCCAGAACCACCCTAAATAGAGGTCCAATGCCTCCTGGATCACAGGTATGGGACGGGTAGTGCAGGCATAGGGCACGACTTAGAATTGAATTAGAGCGCATGGGTAAAAAACTTTAACATTGTAATCGGGTAGCAAGAGATGATCGTCTGAGCCCGCTGAATAATATGAGTAACTCCCTACCTCAAGGGAGTTTCGAAGTAATATTTGTGTTGCACGGGGTGATCCTTTAGGCTAAAAAACTTAGGACCCCCCGCCCCTCTTGTTTATTCATTTAGTCGTCTAATATAGACTGTTATAGTTATATCCTTGTAATCCTTATTATGTTATAATAAATTTCTTTGACCCTTATTCTCGTTGTTTATCTTGCTTAATTATAATCACATAGTCTTAAGTTCGGCCGGGACCCACAGTTGTGGACCTCGAGGAGTGTCTAACACCTTCTCTTTGAGGTAATTTGAGCCCTTACCTGATCTTTGATGGCGTTGACTAGTCAAACTAAGTTATCTGCACAATAGGTGCCCTAATGCACCTTAAAAACCGTTAGGTGGCGACTCATCTTCTTTTAGCACTCTATCTCCCATCCAAAAGAGTTGTCATAACGTCGAAACCCGCTTTCACGAGAAAACATGGCGCGGAAATGGGCACTTGAGCATATATTGGTACTGATTATATTGATTGATGATGCTATGTTTGGATCAGGTTGTGCGTTGAAACGATTGAGTGATTGATGATCATTAATATAAATTTATCAATGCTTGGATTATGGATATGTCCCTCCAAAGCCATGTGATTACCCATGTTATCTTGGGCCTGTGAGTTTAGGCACCTGTGATTCTTTTGGTGCTTGTTAGACACGTGGTCTGTGTCAGGCACATGGATATGTATTGTGATTTCTTGATAAAGGGATCATGGGCATGCATATGTATATTTCCTTAGACTCATGCTATGAATTGACATAAGCATTGCTGACTGGTACAAAGTTTTATTCAAGAATTGAGATTGTGATATTTTATTTGATTTCTGTTATTTTAAAAGCGTGCCTAAATTTCATATGAGCTGTATCTTTAGCTTCCATACCTATTGATAATATCATGTCTAGTTTCATGTTGGATTATTCACTCATCTGCTTATTTGACTATTAGTGAGTATCGAATTTGACCCTACTTTTTTTATGCTTGACTTGATACTTACTGGGTACCATGGTTTGTACTCTACTTGAGACTTCGTGGTGAGCTACTCTACTTGATCGATTCACAGCGCATGGAGTCCCGTCCGTACTTACCTCTTATGTCTATCTATTTCATTCAGACAAACAGTGTATTCAGATGATTTTACATACTCTTGATAGATGATTGTGACATTTGAGTATTATGTGGTATTGGTAGTTGTGATCGTACTTAGAACCTACTTTGGATAGTTCATTTATGTTATCAGACTTGAGAGTATTATGCTTTCTTGTCATATTGAGTATTTTGTTAAAAGGTATTTTGTTAAAAGTTCATTATTCCACTTTAGAAATATAATTATTATTGTATTGGCTTGCCTAGCAAGCGGGTTAGGTGCCATCACGATCTTTGACGGACTTTTGGATGGTGACATTCTGTCATCTGCGATCACGATACTTCTTGACTTCATAGATCTTCAAATTTCCAATGAGATCGTCAATGGTCATTGTTTTAAGATTTCTAGCTTTAGTGATTGCGTTGACCTTGCTTTCCTAAGAGGCTGGCAGTATACTTAAAATATTCCTTACAATTTTGTTTATAGGGATGATTTCTCCGAGATAAATTAACTCATTAGTAATCGTGATGAACCTGGTGTGCATCTCTTACATATGTTCCCCCTCTATCATATTGAAAAGTTCATACTACCTTGTGATTCGGCATGTCAATCTTAGACTGTTTGACCTTATTCATTGGCATGTTAATCTTAGACTGTTTTACCTTGTTCATACATTCATGAGCAGTCTACAAAGCATCCTAGATTTAATTAGCATTAGCGCATGCAGAAATTTGATTGTACTCATCAGATCCAATGCCACAGATTAAGAACTTTTGGCCTTGACCTTCTTCTGGACAACCTTGACATGTTCATCACTATATTGCTCCCTTGTTTTTGGACAAGTAATTATCCTCTTGTTATTTTTCCCATGCGAACATTAGGACCTTTCTTAACAATATCTCAAAGTTTAAAATCTTCACCTTCTAGAAAGTTGCGCATCCTTTCTTTCCATCATTCGTAGTATTTCTATTGAATAATGGTAGCCTTATGGTTGATTGTCCTTTTTGGGCGTCAGGAGCTGTAGCTATCTCAGATCCTTTCAAGGTGTTACGCGTTACTTTGAAAGAACCTACTATTATATTACTTGTTATCTTAGCTTGCACCTAGACACAAGGGTGGGGGGGGGGGGTTGAATTGTGTCACTCTCGATTTTTGTGTGTCAAAGCGTCTAGTTCTTTAACCTAGCTATTCTGACACAAAACTAAAGTAACGTGCCAAAATTAAACACCACAAGTAATTTTACATGGAAAATCTCTTTACTCAAGGGAGTAAAACCCACGACTTACCTTTCGTAGGATTTTCCACAAGACTTCATTAACTTCAAAGAATGATTTTAGGTTACAATTCTAAAACCAAATAGACTATAAACTCTAATATGTTAACCCCCACAATCAACTTGATTTTAGGTTACAACTTTATAATTAAAGAGACTAACTCTAGTATCTTAAATCCTGACAATCAGCTCGATTGTAGCTAAACATTCGAGAGAATAAACTCTAGCCTAAAAAGCAAATAAATTTTACATAATTAATAATCTACGAAAATACTTGTCAAAAGCAAAATAGGTTACAATTAAAGAATAATAACTCAAACTTAAACAACTAAAGAACTTCAACAGCTTCATCTTCTGGACCTTATTTTTCAATTGAGCCACTTGAATCCTTGTTAGCACTTTCTTGCTATGAATGATATTTTCTTAAACGATTCTTTGTATTTGCAAAAAAAATAACATTAGCGTGAATAGAAACAACGTGATGCTTTATATAGGATGAGATTAGCCGAATTCTTTTCTAATTTTAGCTCCAAAACCTAAAATAAATTGGCTACCTCATAAGAAAATGAATCCTAAAAGGATACTATTTCTTTTTTGAAAAGACTCCTTCACATACTTTTTCTTTTCATGCAAGTGTTCCCATAACTAATGAATTCTTATTCACAATAAATTTCTTAAGTTGTTACCATATTTTCAGCCCGTAAAATAAATCTTTCAAGGAATCCGACTTGCATTAGGAATCAACTTCGTACTTCTAATCAGCGTTCTTTAGGTGAAGTTTTGCTTGCGTCTGACATGACTTGTTTCAGTGTCTGCTTAACACATTTGCAATCATATATATCAGCATGACAAATATCTTCAAAAGACCCGATTCATTGACAACTTCTTATTAATCATCAAAATCAATCTAAGCTCAGCTCAACAAATCCATAAGTTATGTGAGCTTTATTTTGAGACTTTTATACTCTCAGTCACCTGGACCAACCTTAGAGCCATGTTTTTCTTCTTTTATCCGGATTGACCCATACCGTATATAATTTAAATCTAGCTAGGTCACTTCTCCTATTCCTCTTCTCCAATCCAACCGCTACTTGATAGTTAGTTGATAAACTCAGTTTGTTGTTATGTTTGAAGTTTAAATTGTGATTAATATTGGGTGGTGAAAATCATAGTAGAAAGGTAACCCATTATAGTTGGTCAGGCTTGAAAAATTAGTGGATTTGAATTTTAAAATTAATTTTGTGAGAGATTTAGAGTGGGTATTATTTGGAGTTGTTAAGAGTCGTCTCTATTGCTCTATATATTGTTATATAATTTTATATACCAGCTTTAGTGTACGTGCATTGCACGTGTTTTTACATCTATTAATAAAAAAATGTATAAAATTTAGAATAAGAATGAATGATGTGTAATAATAATTGACATCGAGATAAATGTAATATTTATATAATTAAGAGTAAGGAAAAGGGGTATTATCACTTTTAGCCCATACCAGAAACTATTTACATTCGCTAGCCGGAAAAGTGTATAAAATTTGTATAATTTTTGTATATAACATACATAATGTATATATATATATATACAAAAACTATACATTTTTCGGTTATTATTTTGAGATACAATGTCATTTTCCTTAAGCAAAGTTTCTCTATTTTTTTTTTTTAATTAAGATACTAAAATTACACACGATTAAGATATGAGTTCATTGAAAATTTAGAAAATCAATTGAAATATCCAACATATAAAATATTAATAGAAGTTATCATTATATCTAACATTGAATGTATATTTCTGCTGACATATTTATTTCTCATAATCATATAAATATTTACCACTATTAAACATTCTAATATAATTTAAATGATTAATTGTATTTAAGCAAAAAAAAAAAAAAGTAGACAAACCTAACGTGTACTTGTGCATACAGAGAAGTTAACCATAAATTGATATAAAATTTAGAAAATGTTAAGGACTTCTTACCTAATTCAAATAAGTTTTGATTTAGTAACAAAAATTGACTTGATTTTAAGGTCTTAAATATTAGGAAAGCATTTTAAATTAAAATTTTATCCAATGTAAAACTGATTTTTAAAGGGTAAAAAAGACGAACGACATTTCGCTAAGGGCCTTTGTGCTTTTAATATAGTATAGATATAGATATAAATATAGATATAGATATAGACTAATCTCTATGTACATGCTATGTACGTATATCTTATACCAATTATTATATAAGTTGTACAAAAGATAGTAAAATATTAATCGTCAAACAAAACTCATTAACTTGAACAGACACAACTTTTATCGAATTGATTTATCTTTTCTTGTCAACATAGGCTCTCCAGCAAAACTGAACTTGGAGATCAGAAGAAGACAAAACAAAAAAACAAAACAAAAAAAATCAAAACTTGGAGATCAGAAGAAGACAAAACCTAAAAACAAAACAAAAAAAATCAATTAGAGAAAGTAGGGGTGTACATAGGTCGGGTTGGTTTGGATTTTATAATTACCAAACCAAACCAATTGTGTCGGGTTATTAAATTTATAGACCAAACCAAACAAATAAAACTCGGGTTTTTCAATCTCGGGTTTTCTCAGATTTTTGGGTTATTCGCGTTATTCAAGTTTTTTTCCGATAAAATCTTCGTAGAACAAAACAAATAACTTGTGCTCAAATTTTTTCTTTAATCCTATTAAGATACAACTATATAAAGTATTTTCCAAGAAAATAATACAAAATATGAGATGTGTCATGGCATTATCTTAAAATATTCAACAATAAAGACAATAAAATTATGTAATATTAATATTTCTAGTTAAAAAACCATAATAAAAATAAACATAATCTAAAAGTACTAAGTCATGCTAAAGTAAGTAGACTAATAAGGGAGTATTAATTACATGACTAAATGCTAAAGAAAATATAAAAATAGGTGATGCATTTAAATCTAAATTATTGCAAAATAAAAAATAGATATTCAATACATTCCCGTTCGCAGTATTGACTATTGAATTGAATGTCTTTTATCAGCATTAGTATTGATTTCACTACAAGAAAAACGGCCTTTAAGGAAGGGAAGTCTGGTCCCTAAAGATCCAAATCTGGTCCTAATACACCAATTGCGACGGGATAAAACTGGCCGCAACTCGTCGTAATAGCTTCCGCCGCTAAAGGTCAACAACGATGGGTTCAGAAACCTGGTCGCTAAATGTTTTTAGAGACGGACAAAAAATCTAGTCGTTATATATTTTTAGAGACTACATATCTCGTCCCAGTAGACAATTAAAATATTATGAAAAATATATATATTTTCCCGTTGTTAAACAGTTTTAGCGATCACTTTTCTCCTCCCTAATAAATGATAAATATATTATGAAAAATATATATTTTTCCGTCGTTAAATCGTTAAACAGTTTTAGCGACCACTCTTCTCCTCCCTAATAGGCAATAAATATATTATGAAAAAAAATACTTTTCGGTCGTTAACCAGTTTTAGCGACCAGCATTTAACTGGTCGTAACTTATCTTTTAGAGACAAGCAGCACTGGTCCCTATTTAAAATAATTGTATAACTTTAACGATCGTATTTCTGATCTCTTATTATTAACCACAAGTAGTCCTAAATATCGATGTCATAAAAAAGTTATTTTATCAATAAATATCAAATTGCTATTGAAAAATCTAAATATAAAAAGGTAATATATATAATATATAAATAAAGTTATTAATTACATTATTAACATCCCATGATGTTAGTTTCAATATTTGCTCAACATCTTAACAAAAAAACTTAGCTAACATCCTGAGTCAGACTATGGTATCAAGTTTTACGTAACATTCCTAAGCAAAATAATAATGAGCTTGTGTATCTTCCAAACTTGAATCTTGACTTGTAGCTTCAATCTTCAAAATCTGTAAGTACAAAATTTTGAAAAGACGATGAATAACTATTGGTAAAATTATATACATGTAAATTTACACTAGCAATGGTTAAACCCAGTGGCGGAGACAAGATATTTGCGAAGGGGGTTCAATTTTGAGACTGAATATTAAAGTAGGAATGTAGTTAGAAAAAAAGAATAGAAAGCTGTCCTTGTTCTATCTAGGTAAAACTAGTCAGTGTCATGACATAAGAAAAATGAATGAACCACAATGCAAAAGAGAAATGTAAGCACCAGACACCAAAAAAATATTGAACATGTTCTAATAAGAAAAGTACACTCTATGAATAAAAAGTTTGCAACCACACCTAACTACACCTTTGGTCTTCCTCAGAACAACGCAAATAACACCATTATACGTCCGACTCAAAATGCACATGATTACTCTTAACTACATTTGTTATCTCAATAGCTGCATGTGATTCAACTTTTTCTTGCTTAATATCATTTCACGATGATACTCCCAACGGACACATATTGCGGTCACGAACTATTCTGCCCAAGTGCCTTGAAAATAGTTTGCCATTTGTTCCAACTATTTAATTGTTGTAAAAGGTTACTTTCAGCTTTTGTCCGACTTCAAGTGATACAACTTCTTTGTACTTATTCCAACCTCGAACTCTTTTCACCTTTCCAAGATTAGATGAACCTATAGTTGTATAATTTGGTAAAAACTATACCAACAAAAATTAGTTCTACAAATTCATAACATATGGATTCAAAACGTCATACCTGTTTCAACTCTTTGGGATTGTTGCTTTTAGAATGAGACTAACCAAATCTTAAGTGATATCTCATCAAACCGTAAAATCTAGAAAGTCTATAGTCGTTGCCCGTTGGGGACATCCGATAAATAAATGGTTACAAGATTGTTAGCTATAATATAATATAAATACTAACAAGTCACAAAGTTTATTTTAAAAAAGACTGATAGAAAAATTCATTGGCCAAAATAAATAATATTTGACCTTCAAAGTCAAAGTGAATAAGTACTATTGGGATAGAAGAAATTTTCTACACATGACAGAAAAACATAGATTATTTTGCTAGCTTGTAGAAAGTTGAAGAGTATGCACATCACCAGGAATACTATTCAACAACTAGAATGAAAGTTAGAAGAAATCCACATTTCAGGATCTTTTTCCAGAACATCTAAGAGTAGATATAGGAAGCAATATAAACACTTGGAATCACATAAATATTATTGTTCCATAATAGAACTTGAAAAATAGAACTTTTCAAGCATTTCTTCTGGATAGCAATTTGCAATTACCTTTGAACATATGTAAATATAACTTTTCAAGCATTTCTTCTGGACTCCAGATAATAATTTATTGACCTTTTATCGTAGATGTGTGTACATTTACGAAAGATCTGTTACAGTTAGAAATCATGAATTTTCTACCCAAATTAAATTTGCCTGATAACTAACACTTGAAGTCGTGTTTTAACATAAAAAATCCATAAGGTTAAAATCCTGGATGCGCGCTCGAACACTCGAGGAGCAACTAGAAGAAGGAAAAGTCGCAAGACAAAGACTAGCCAATTGAGCACAAGGATGCAGTTGACTACATTAGTCGTGAAGGTCAGGATTTCTATCTCAATTTCTAGAGTGAATATAGTAAGGTCAGACGATAGATTGGGTGTGAATACCAATCAATTGGTTTGACTCCTGTCAAATTTACTTCTTAAATTCCTAAATATATCCATAACAAAAGAAAAGAAGAGAAACTAAAGTAGTAAGTATAATATATAAGAAGCTTTTTCCAAAGGCTCGTGGTCTCTGGTGACTACATTAGGCTAATCACTTTTTGCATTTTTCTTGCAACTCTTTGCCGTATACCTTTCCCCAAACTACAAACATGAACAAATATGAATATACCTGTTGCTCCCAAACGCACACGCAAGTATACGTGGTCGACAAGTAATATAGGATTGTAAGTCCAGATATCGTACCCACAGGGACTTGTGATTAACTATCAACTAAATTAAACCAAACAATTAATCTATTCAAGCAAATCCTAAAGTATGAATATTTAGCTAAAGATAATCTAGAGTAGTAAACTAAGAGATTAAAGAAAACAGGTTGGCGAATTATAGAGACGAATTCAATGTGAGTGAATATTCTAGAGCTATGGGTTGGCTAACAATCCCGTTGAGTTTTTCACCTAAATCGTCTAATTAATTTATCTGGTTTATTGATTGACAGGGTTAATATTGCTCATAGCCTTCTCCCGAAGTACAACTCGCCTATTCAAGCTAACCTAACGCCTATATTCCTATGGAATTAGGATTAACAAGAACACATTTATAATTCCCGTATAATAACCAAGCAAGGCGATTAGGTATATTCCTATCCTAACCGCAAATCCGCTCCCCCTAAGAGTTAAGATCTTGCTCTACTCAATCTTATATGCAATGTTGAATTTCCTCTCCCGAGTTCAATCCTAGATTCGTAGATAGTATTCAATTGGTGATCAAGCAATCAAATAATTAAGCGCAAGATTGAATAAATAAACCAATATGATAAAATAATAAGAACAATTCAAGCTTCAAACTACAACGTTCATGTAGCACCCAAAACTCTAGAACTAATAAACTATAAAATTAAAGGAAGAAAAGAGAAGAAAAACTAGTTAGAAGCCTCCTCCAAGTGTGGTATTAGATATCACTAAAAGTGGCATCCTCTCCCGTCCAAAAATTACTCTAAAAACGTTCTCTCATGTATATATACCAAGTAGCTTTATTGCTTTTACTTTATTGTTCATACTTTATTTGCTCTTAACACACCTCGAGGACCCCGAGATAATCGACCTCGAGGTCCCCGTTGCTCTAACAACACCGATTTGGTTCATCAATTCTTCTTACTTAAACATAATATTACTTGAATATTCACTAGTATTGGGATAAATCACATATCTTTAAAATCACAAATTACTTTTCGTTGTTACTCATATTTTTTAAGGCAAACAGTTTGGTGCCCACCGTGGAGCTAAAGATAATAGTGATTATTTTAGTGCTAGTTTTGTGATAGCACACGTTATTCTTCACACTTTTTCTTATCAAAGATTCTTTGATTGCAGGCTAAGATATGTGTAGCTCAGCAAACGCACCCGTGCATGGAAACGACTGTCTTGGATCCCATGGAGAAAACAATGCAACAACTGCAGGGACCGGTGTGCCACCGCTAAACCCTGGGATAGCACCAGCGCCAAACCCCGTCGATGTTGGTTCACACACTCAACCAAGCTCAACACAACTTCTTGCATCTACAACAAGTAAAATGGTATTGCCGTTAACATATAATATCGTACCATCATATTTGGCTAGTCGCATGACTTAAGGAAAATCGGAAAACATTCCCCTATTTTTAATACATCCCAAAGACCACTTAGGGTCATCAATAGCCCAACAACAACATCTATTACCAACACTAGCAACAATAACAATATAATCCAACATGAGTTTCTCCGATTATCTTAACAATCATATTGAGCGGCAAGCTCGTTTTTTTTAATCATAACAAGATATAAATTAAATCCAAATCTTATTCCATAAATTAGTTTACAACCTTCAGAACATCGTACTTATATGTCCAATATTATTTCTAGTTTAAAACCTCCACAATATGCCTTCCAAAACAGCCCCATACGTCTAGCACCTTAATTTTTATCGTTGATCACTTGTTTTCATCTTTTTTTCTTTAATAAACTTAATTAACACCTAGGAAAGCTTAACAACAACAGCCACAACATAATAAATTATTTCTCACAACTTTTATCCACCACAAACCATATATTTAACCACAAAATAATCCAACCAAAAAGACAACCGTATCCCACGTTCCTTCAAGTGCATCTTATGGTTTTTCACTCAAGCAACACAACCAACACAAGATTAACCTTAGGCACAATCAATAAGATGTTGTACATACCTTGGAAAACAGCTACAACTGAAAACCCCATCTCAACTTAGCTCACAATATCCCTCTATCACACCAGAACACAATAGAAGCTTTCTCTTGTAGTCTTTAACATCTTTGATGATGATTTGAGTTGTTGTTTCCTTGAGTTTGGTTCTTGTGATATTGAGATATGTAAGGGATAGTTTAGGAGATATTGAGAGTGTTTTCGTGTGAGTAACATCTGTATTGTTCACGAGATATAAGGGGATAAGACCACCACCTCAATTCTCCAAGCAGGTGGGTAAGCTGCCTGCTTGGCAGCTTGAGCAGTGCCACTTCGGACACTTGTATCTCTCTACTCCGATATCGTATTGACAAACGGTTTGCAGATTTAGAAATTATACACATAGGGCTTTAATTCCATATAAATATATCCATGTAACTCTTAATATTGGGAGAAAACGGCATCGCAACTTGGCATATAAACCGGCCAGTTTCTCTGAAGTGCGGCAACGTGACTTGGTGACCCTACTTTAAAAATCCATATTTCTCTACCCCAATATCGTATGAACAAATGGTTTAAACCGTTGGAAACTAGGTTTGAAGACCTCCATTTCGTTATGAGATATGTCCTATAATGACATCACAAAGCTTATGTAACGACCCAACCGGTCGTTTTGAGCTCTAGCGCATTTTTCAGCAATCTGAGGCCATGAACAGCTTCATTTCAGGTATTATGACTTGTACGCGTGGTCGGGATTGATTTCGGGAAGTCCAGAGTTGATTTGGAAAGAGAATTCTTATTTCGGAAGCTTAAAGTTGAAAGAATGAACTAGGATTGGAATTTTGAGTAAACGACCTCGGAATCGGGATCTGAAGGTTCCAGCAGGTTCGTATGATGATTTAGGAATTGGGCGTATGCCCGAATCGGGTTTTGGATGACCCAGGAGCGTTTTGGCGCCTATAGTGGAAAGTAGCATTTTGAAAGAAATTTCATAAGTTTGGATTGAAGTGCATTTCTGTGATATCGATGTCCGTTTGGGATTCTGAGTGTAGGAGCAACTCCGTATGGTGATTCTGGAGTTGGGAGCGCGATCAGAAGTGAATTCGGAGGTCCGTAGGTCATTTTGGAGCCATTTGGCTAAAGATAGAAATTTGAAGGATTTGAGAAGTTTGACCGGAAGTGGACTTTTTGATATCATGGTCGGAATCCGATTCCGAAAGTTGGAGTAGGTCCATAATGTCGAATATGACTTGTGTGAAAAATTTGAGGTCAATCGGACGTGATTTGATAGGTTTAAGCATCGAAAGTAGAAGTTGGAAGTTCTAAAGTTCATAAAGCTTGGATTGGGGGTTGATTCATAATTTTTCCGTTGTTTGATGTGATTTGAGGCCTCGAGCAAGTCTGTAATTTGTTATGGGACTGGTTGGTGTGATTGGTCGGGGTCCCGGGGGCCTCAGGTGTGTTTCGGGTTGTATCACGCTCTTATTTGATATTTCAACGTCGTTTCTTTGGACATAAAGGGGTACCATATTAAGCAAATGAGCTCCAAATTTAGTTTTTATTGAACCATTAGATCGGTATCGTAATTACGGAGCCATAGCAAAAAGAATCATCAAATTTGGACATCGTATGAGGAAGTTATGCTCATTTTTGTGTCGGGAAAACTGCTGCTTCTGGTATGGTCGCAAGTGCGAACATAACCATCGCAATTGCGATGCCCAGTTCGCAATTGCGATCTTTTTGTCGCAAATTCGACCCTTTCCAGCCCTTCTTTGTTCGTAATTGCGAAGGCCTTCTTCACTTTTGCGAGGGTTCGCAATTGTGAACCCTGGATCGCAAATGCGACATCCGCGACTTGATTTTAGCTGTGTAACTCGAGTTTTTGCTTCATTTTATCATATTTTGAACCCTAGGTCCGAGAATGAGCGATTTTGAGAGTGGATTTTTGTATCAAATCATTGGGTAAGTTCCTCTAACTAATTTTCAATTATATTTTGTGATTATACCTTAGATTTAACATCAAAATTCATGAGAATCTAAAGGAAAATTTGGGGTTTTAAAGAAAAACCTAGAATTTGAGATTTTTTGATTTTGACGACGATTTTGGGCATGGAATTGAGAATAAATTATATATTTGAGTTCGTAAGGTCAAGGGTAAACTTTATCTTCGGAAAATTTTAGATTCCGGGCACGTGGGCCCGAGGGCATTTTTGTCAACTTTTCGATCGGGGTTAGGAATTGTATAAATTGGATTATAATGAGTACCTTAGCATATATTAATGGATTTACATAATTATTGGCTAGTTTTGGGGCGTTGTGCATCGATTCGAGTCTTCGGAAGGGCGTGGAATGTCAGTTATGGACCTTCGGAGCGAGGTGAGTCTCCTTTCTAACCTTGTAAGAGTGAATTGTCCCCATAGGTGAAATAATTGATTATGTGCTCCTATTTGTGGGGGCTACGTACACACGAGGTGACGAGAGTCCGTGCGTAGCTACTATTATGCTATTGTCCGGGTAGTTAGGACCCAAAAGCATGCTATACATGGATTATTTACGAACCTATTGATAGCTTGAATTGCTTAAATCACATCGAATTAGTAAACGAATTTCTAAACAGATAAAATTTCATTTTTCTTAAATAGTTAAAAGAGGATTTGTTTTCATTGGATAATTACTCCGTGTGGACTTCTTGATTGACTGTCTGTGTGTTTATTTATGGAACGGGCCGAACGCCTTGGCAGATTAAATAGATGCATCTATAGGCGCACCGTCGACCCTCGGCAAGTGCACAGTTTACATTTCTGATGGATCGGGTCGTCGCCTCGGCATGATGTGCGCATGTTTGTATTGCTTGACTTGAAACTTATTTGAGTTGTTGTAGCCTCTTTATGGCTTGGAAATAATCGGATAATTATGAATTGGACCATTAGTAAGTGTCGAAGTCGACCATCTCGTCTCTGCTTCTTCGAGATTAGGCGGGATACTCATTGAGTACACGTTGTTTTCGTACTCATACTACACTTCTGTGCATTTTTGTTGCACAGGTATATGTAGCTCTTGTGGCCTACTGGGCGTAGCAGCACGGATGATTTGGGGGCTAGGTGAGATGCATTATTCGAGGCAGCTCGCAGCTAGTATAGCCCTTTTCAGTACATTGTACTTAATTCCTGTCCACTGTATTCCGGAAGGATATTGTATTTTATTTCCTTATCAGTAGATGCTCATGCACTTGTGACACCGGGTTCCGGGATGGTTTGAAGTATTTTGTATTAACTGCTTATCATTTAAATTTGATTTGAGACAATTATCTTTTAAATTGCTAAATTTGAAGGAAAATCCTAGATTTCAAAAGTATTAGAATGAGAATTTGATTAAGTAATTTGGTTGGCTTGCCTGACAGCAGTTTCCGGCGCTATCACGACCCTTAGTGGATTTTGGGTCGTGACAACATGGTATTAGAGCACTAGGTTCCTAGGGTCTCACGAGTCATGAGCAAGTCTAGTAGAGTCTCGCGGATCGGTACAGAGACGTCTGTACTTATCCTCGGGAGGCTGCAGGACTGTTATGAGTACTTCCCTTCTTGACTCCTTATCGTGCGATTTGATTCAGTGAGGCTTATGCCATTGTTCCCTTCCTACTCAATCTTACACGATGCGAACCGCTGGCTATAAATCGAGAATTGAAGAACTGTAATGGTATTACAGATGTGATACAGGATGTTTCTCCCGGTATAGCTAATCGGATTATTATCGTCGCTTTGTAGAAGGATATTTTATTGTTTCATCCCAGTAGCGGTACTTCTGAGGGCTCTGGGGCTAGACACAAGTTGCCATGATGCTTATGAACGATTTTTCCGCAGTACTGATATGATGGTAGGATGTTTGCCCACTTGTCGGGGTAGTGAATGACTTGAAGGGAAGTTTACTTAGTGCGTGATTCAGAGATTCAGTATTTTACTTCTGGCGAGGGAAAGGCGATCGGACTAAGAATGTGGAGATTTGCGATGATGGAGTAACGAGGCTTGGTATTAGTAAGCGTGGAGGAATTCTCATATGTGATGAGGTGTCATTGTCCTTGATGAATGTACTAAGCTCGCCGGTGTTACGATCTTCTACAATTCTTCTTTGGGGTCAGGTAGATTGCGGTTAGTATTAAAGAAAACGGCTGTTAGATNTACGCGAGGGACAGGTATGGTTCAGGGTTTGGAAATCAAACTAT